>NC_142932.1:11923168-11928168 GCF_046866305.1 Octopus bimaculoides | reverse complement strand
ACATTGGATAATGTATATGCATAAATGCATTTTCTCTGGCCTTGAAGAGAGAAAAAGAAAAGCAGGATGTTCACTGCTGAACAGGTTTTCATCATTGACGTACTATATCGTGATAAGTAGTATCTAAATAACAGCAGACAGTTTGAAGACTAACATTCATAAGATATATGAGTGTCTAATCATATGATTTATACTTTACTCGTTTCATTCATTGGACTCTAGCCATCTTTGAAGGTGCGAGTCGAGCAAATGCACTACCTTAATTTTTTTTTTTAATTTGGTACTTATTCTCCCTATATAACACTTTTGCTGAATCGCTAAGCTAAGGGATATGAAGCAACAGATCTTCAAGTGCTGGTGGAGATCAAAAACAAACAAAATATACACACCTTCACACACATTTATATATACGGACTACTCAAACACACTCAAACACACACATTTATATATACGGGCTACTTCCAGTTTCCATTGTGCAAGGCTTAATTTTATTGTAACTACTTAGCTTATCTTTCATCTACTTAAGAGATATTTGTCACTAATACATCTCTAACTCAAAATATTGCGCCTATTTAACATAAATTTCATCTAATTTATGTGTATTTCTTATATACTTCATGTAACTAATATATATTTTCATCTACCAATAGTTACAATTGTCTGCACTATCCATGCTCAACTATATGCTTGTAGGAGAGAGATATTTGAGTATCTGAGTACTTTAAATATTATCTTCCCTATAATTATCAGCAAAGTAAAACCTTTGCTTAATCAACATGAGATATTAACCTGAAACGGATGAAAAACAATCGAACACCACAAGGAATTTTTCACCCTGTAAAAGTTTAGTTGTTATACTAAAAGATACGCTATTCCTCCATGCAATTTGTGGCAAGAGAAATTTCTGCCTTTGGCCAAAAGGAATCTCAATTTTGTTCCTTCATGGTGTTGTTTTCCAGTTGCAAAAATCGACAGAATAGCAATTTATATTTTCTTCAATCTAAAATCAGAAAGCTTTATCGATTTCACAATACTTTAGCATATCTTTGTACACATGATTTTCAATAAATATGAAGTTTTCATTTTTGTCGGCCAATATTTATAGACATACTTTCTTCCTAACTATTGATAATGCAACACGCATTTGTCTATAACAGAAAACTATGTAATTCAACATGCATGTGACCATCAAAGAAGACATATTTCAATCTGTTTAATTATCTGCACCTGTGCTTTGTGCATGTCAAGTCAAAGGCTGGTATGACAGTAAATTTCTTACGAGTGAATGGGAAACAGAACTTAATTTCTGAAGAAGCTTGAGGTATCGCTTGGATCAGCAGTTTCTTTGCAATATTGCGACCCGAATATACCTCAGTTTCTAACATATGATCATGTTATGAAGTGAGCTACTGCAACGTCTATTTATGCGACCTAACATTTTCAAAAGCATGATACAACCCTTCATTAGTGTGAGGATGAATGGTGAAATCCAAACGGAGTGAATTTGCTGATAAACTTGATTAGATATTTAATTTCATTATCGACCATTCCTGAGATTTATAAAGTCTATAATCAACTCTATAATACATTTATAAACTTTTGATCATCATTAAATTATTCATCTGTGTTGCATCATTAGTGGGAGTGATAATGTTCCTGCTTGCAATTGGATGGATTTGAGTCGCATAAACCGATTCCCACATTTCAGACAGATTACTATATCACAGCGAAAATTCATTAACAAGGAAATAATTGCAACATGGATTCTTCAAGCCGAACTCACCGACGGGAGATCTAAGGGTAGACCAACAACAAAATTGTTGAGTAACCTTCATAGGATCAGCAAGGCAAGCCCGAGAATCCAGGACCTTATGGAGCAAGTGTCTGAGGACTTCACCCTTCACGAATGGACAGAGGAAGTGGATGGATGCATTCATTAGTCAGGATACTTTTTAAAGGATCTATACCTGGCTCATTCGGAATATTACCATTCCTTCATTAAGAGGGTTATTTATAAAATCACTTTTATTTCTGTAAGATCCCGGTAATTGATTGTCAGCTCCACTTTTACCGGACAACCAAAAGGTGAGCTCTTTTGACCATGGCCTTTTTTTTAACAAAAGCAATCTTTGTGTCTTTTCAGGAACCTATATAGATATCATAGATGTTAAACCATCGGGTTCGAATCCTTCCTATATCTGCAGGAGAATGACATGCATTACTCTATCAGAGATGACGCGCTTGAATTTAGTGCATGGATTCTTCAATAAAGTTCTTCCATTTTGCTCAGAAGACACGCTGGCAATTTGGCAAAGAATGCAATAGACTGGTATGTAACTTTTCCTGCAGCAGAATGAAACCGACCTCTTCTATTCTTGATATTCTATTCATCTTTATTCTGCCTGTTTCTGGGACTGTTAGACATGCAATTGCTTCAGATGTATTTAAATTCGTATTTGCGTTTGGTCAGACTTGTCGGATCACACCGAGTTAATATAGCTTAGACTGATCTATACTAATGATAGTGTTGATATATCCTATGAATTTTACTCATAGACTGGTTACTTCTTCATTTCTGATAACTTCTTTGTTTAAGTAAAATATATTTTTTTCTACTCTAGACACAAGGCCCGAAATTTTGGGGGGAGGGGACCAGTCGATTAGATCGAACCCAGTACGCAGCTGGTACTTAATTTATCAACCCCGAAAGGATGAAAGGAAAAATCGACCTCGGTAGAATTTGAACTCAGAACGTAAAGACAGACGAAATACCGCTAAGCATTTCGCTCGGCGTGTTAACATTTCTGCCAGCTCCCCGCCTTTTTTGAGTAAAATATTGTCGAGCATGGTTCTTAACCTGGCTTCTGTAATGTTGTTCAGTTTGAAGTATTCTATCAGTTCGCTAGTTGGATTTCCTTTCGTCTCTTCGCTCATGCTCGATAATTTGTTCTGCGAGGATATCATTTCAAAAATGGTTGCTTTTTGGGATAACGTTGAAATTTATAAATTCTTGAAAAACAAATCATTCGCTGAGATGTGGCGAACATTTACTTTTGATCGCATCTTGGTTATGGATATCATTGCCGAGATTTCTGATTGACGAGGAACGTTATTTTCTGTGAGACTTCTGCAATATACTTAGGCAGATACAGCACATTTTACCATTGTTTTATTTAGCCATTATCAGCGGAGAATTAATAACAGAATCTTTTCAGTATAAAATCTATGTGAACTGTTGATCATGCACTATATTATATTCTATATTTACATTTGTTACACGAAGATCAGGGTGATTCCTACGTTCTTCAACAGAATTCAGATTATTTCAGATTATTCTGTCTTTCGTGCCAGACATAGTCAATTGCAAATGTAAGTAAATAAATTGTTATTTTTCTTGTATGTAATCACATCGAATTCTAGGTGCGTAGAAGCTAGAGGAACAACATAACGAAGGAACAACAACTTTTCGACCTCTATTGACACCGTTTCATATTGGAACAGCATCATACAGGTTCGCTGTTGGGTCCCAATTTTACTTGAGAAAGGTGAGTCATCTCATTTTTTTTTTCTGGAGTTTGATTTGAAAGCATAATCATTGAAAGAGATGCTTCAGTCTCTTGTTTTCACTTGAAAGTTGAATGTTTTTCTTTACCCCAAAGATGTTAAACCGTGTGTAAGGAATCCTTTCGTCTTTCTTGTCTCTTCTACCGATCAATTAACAATCTAAGGTAAAAATAAAGTCATGAATACCTTTCAAACTGTAAACAATTGTCTCTATACAAGGAATGTCTAACTTCGTAAAATGGCGCATTTAACTTCATTTATCTCCAGGCATGCTGTAGTGGCGATTCTAATGAAGGCCAAAATAGAACTATGCATGCCTACAAACGAGTAGATACTTTAAAAAAAACATTATAAGTTGCTGAAAATGCTAAAATATATAACCTCAACGCCTTCTTTAGTCTCTCATGCAAACCCCAAACTTTCAAACCATCTCATCTTAAGTTCATCTAGAAAGGATTGTATTCTTTCGGATGGTTCATTATGTGGGTTATATCACGTCTTTTCTTTATTATTTTCTATTTGCGCGATAGAACTCTTACTGCATATTTTGCCTTTGTTGTGGAGAGTCTTAACAGCAAAAGCATTACTCTGAGACTAGGAGGTTCTCTGCAGTTTGCCATACTTCGCAAAATCAACTTAAATTTCTTTATTGTTCAACTTCAAATACAGAACATTTGTACCGTCTTTTAAATCTTAAATTACCTAACATTCTCTTTACTGCTAGGTTTTGTAACAAATACTTCAGATCGACTGCATTTATTATTAAATTACATGTATGTCCTCAGTGTTTTCTAATTTGAGAAAAATGTTAAAATTTAATATAACAAATATTCAAATGTCGATATAAATATATATGGTATTACGATCGTGTAATTTCTTTTCCTTCATTATAGAAACGAATATATTTCCAAAGTATAATTTCCCTGATACCTCTAATCACATAAATATATTGAGCCTTAACAAATAAAAATTTCGTAACCTTTTCTAGCCGCGCGGGATTTATAAACTTATTGTGTTATGAATACAAAAATATTGTATATATCTGTATAGACAGTGACACTTTTATGGGTATTTTTAATATCATTTAGGAAATGGGATACGTTATATGTGTCTGTACGTGTGCTTGTGTGCGTGTGTCTATATATATGTATGTATGAATGTACTTATGTATATATGTATGCATACATATTTCTGTGTGTATGTACATATGTATGTGAACGTCAGTGCGTGTCATTATATGTCTCTCTATCTATCTACATACACATTCATATATAACTATTAATGTTTGTTTTATGTTAATATGTAAAAGCAATATAGCATTAAACAGGAGAATTACTTAAGTGTTTATTTTTAGGAGAGTTAATAATTATTATCTCATCATAAAAGTCACTCAATAGTAACTTCGAAGTCACAGCTTGTTCGCATTTATCACGGGC
>NC_142932.1:11915668-11918168 GCF_046866305.1 Octopus bimaculoides | reverse complement strand
TAATTCGTCTGTCTTTACATTCTGAGTTCGAATTCCGCCGAGGTCGACTTTGCTTTTTATCCTTTCGGGGTCCATAAATTAAGTACCAGTTGCGTACTGGTGTCGATTTAATCGACTGCCTCCACAAAAAAAAAAAAAAATAATAATAATAAAAAATTGAGCCTTGTGCCTAATGTAGAAACTAATATATTGTATTTATTACTAACAAACACTTATTGAACATGTCTTCATGGTTACATACAATAAAGCATATTTAGTATCGCTGTGAATTTAGAAACACATTACGATGCATTGGAGTTCTATTTATGAGTGAAGTTCCGATAACTCAACTCCGTTATATAATGTACCGTTCTTTTATTTTAGACGTTACTGTGTATATTAAGAAATATTTAGCTGCTATTTCTAGCAGGTCTACAGAGCACGTAAAACTTTCATTTTCCTTGTCTGACCTTTGTCTTTGCTAATTTCCATGAAAGCAGTGGCGACCTCTTATATGTTAGTAATGGGGGCTTTCGATTGGTTTATTTTAAATAACTTTAAATAAGTGTAACTTCCTCGTTACTAGTTTGGAGAATAAATGAATACAATTTTTGACATCAGCATACAAAATTACACGAGAACATATTTTTTAAAAATAATCTATTGGAAATTTGAAAAGAAATTCTTTAAGTAGCCAAAGAAAATTAACTAGATCTGGTTACAAGTCTAGTTTCCATGCAAAATCTTTCACTAAACTTCGTTATAAAACATATCTCGATAGAGACTGCTGCAGTCGTGATAAAATATGTTACAAGGTGGGCATAGCCGGACAGAGGAAACTGTAGTCGGACATAATTATATATCAGCGCAATTTTATTGTAATCAAACAGAAACATATAATTAAATGGTCCGTCTGTAGTAACATCAATATTGACATCTAGATTCGATGATCAAACAGAGGTCAACAGTACAAACCGAGGCTCTGACAATAGTATTCTATTTATCATTATAAAAACACCATCAGCGGGTTTATTAACAGCCCTACTAATATATATCAATATATGAATACATGAATATAGATGTGTGTTGAGCACACACGCATATATATGTGCGCATAAAAAAAAGCATACTTATGTATATGTACATATACGTTGCAACGCAATGTGGTTGGGAGACTTGCTTCCCGACCGAGACGCATTGGGTTCAGTTCCATTGCATGACACTTTGGACGATTAACGCATTGAGAGAATTTGATACACATAAACACACATATATATATGCGTGACTTTATACAACTATCTGAAGAAGTCATATGTATATATGCTAGCCTTGGCTATGTCAAGATTCTTTTTTGTATTCTTCTTTCCTACTTAGATTGTTTAAATGTTGTCACAACAGTAATATGTCCATTCTGCTAAAATGAAATTTTCAGTAAATTTTTCTGTATCCTTCTGCAGCTGAAGATTGCACTGCATTGTACATTTAATGTAATGCTTGCATTACTTGAATAAATGGAGAAGGATGAAACGTGCGTACTGCAATAACCTTTAAAATCTGTGTTGTTTTATATATATATATATATATATATATATATATATAGATAGATAGATAGATAGATAGATAGATATGTGTGATGCTCTCCTATTTGTTTCCGTTTACCAAATACTAGTCGTGCTACGTACTGGAACTGAACCAAAAACTATGTGATTGGGAAACAAACTTCTTACCACACAGCCATTCTTATTTCTATAGAGAGAAAGCATAGATATTTTTTATCTAAGTACTAATACAATTTCTCTTGCTTACTATTTTACTCCACTGTCACGAATTCTTTCTCTTTCTGCTTCTGGCCCTGTACTTCTCTCTGTGTATCTCTGACTATTTCTCTCTTCCTCTCTCTCATCTCCTCTCTTTTCTCTCTCTCTCTCTCTCTCTCTCTCTCTCTCTCTCTCTCTCTCTCTCTCTCTCTCTCTCGCTCTCTCTCCCTCTTTGTATTCGTTTCTATTGAGAACGGAGACTCTGGAAATACGACATTTAGATTCAAACTTATTTAAAATTGCCTCTTTCCCACGGTCTTTTCCACTAATTCTATAAAATCATCATCACCATAACGTCATAGTCATCATTAATAGTGTCGAGTACATAGTTACTTTTTAAGGAACCAACCATTCCTTTTACTAATAGCAGTACCACCACCACCAGCACCACTACCATCATCATCATCATCATCATCATCATCATCATCAAAAGGACCAAAATAGACATCGCCTCATGTGATAACAATTAACGCTCAACCTTTCAAGCACACCACCACCATCACTACTACCACCACCGCCACAACCACGACGACGACGACGACGACGACGACAACCACCACCACCACCACCACCACCACCACCACCACCACCACTACCACCACCAGCGCCACCACCACCACTACCACCACCACCACCACCACCACAACCACCACAACCACCACCACAACCACCACACCCACCACCACCACCACCACCACCACGAA
>NC_142932.1:11890668-11910668 GCF_046866305.1 Octopus bimaculoides | reverse complement strand
ATATATATATATATATATATATATATATATATATATATATATATATATATATATATATATATATATATATATATATATATATATATATATATATATATATATATATATATATATATATATATATATATATATATATATATATATATATATATGTATACATGTCTCTTAAAGGATAGAGCTCAAATCCAATGCATTGAAGATACTTTATTGCAGCAACAATTATAATAACAGAAACAACAACAATAAGCCAAACCTATGCACATTTCAATAGGGTATCCCGGATAAATAAACCACATCTTAAGATGTCTCGTAAAATATTGTAACAAATTACAACATATTACAAATTTCTGGATACTCCATCTCTTCAGGGTCGCATTATTGCCATCACCAATACTATTATTAGCAAAACACACACATCATCCAAGAGGGTGAAAGAATAATCGAAGGCACGCAACCTACCATCGTCACTTGAGGTCTCGAAACGAATTTCTAATCATTACTCGTCCTTTAGGGATAGGAGTAAACAATATAGTACGGCGCTTAGTAATTTAGTTTGGAAATTGAAAGATGAGAAAAAAGATTACTCCCTTGAATGGTTGTTAGTAGGCAAATCGATGCCGTACGACAAGGGTAAAAGTACTTGTTCGTTATGTAACTTGGAATTATTTTCCATACTTTTTTCCAAGGGTCGCCTAGTTAATAAAATAACGTTTAAAGCTTACAGATGTCTACATTTGTATAGGCATACGTATGCATTTTATAAATAGGAATTACCGGAATGTGTATAGGCACAAGTTCGAAATTAAGGAAGAGGTATATTCATCTCTATATATCTTACTGGAATTAGGTCTGTGGCGCAAATATATGAGTGTATATGTATATGGGTGTAGGTATACATGTGGAGACACGCGAGAGTGTATGTGTGTATATATGTATATATGTGTGTATGGAGACGTATGTGTATGTGTGTACATGTAAACATGTAAACATATATAAGCTTGTATGTGTGTATGTGCATATGTATCGATGTATATATGGAGGTATAGCTATATGTATGTATGTACATATGTACGTATGTGTGTATGTGAGTATGTATGCGTATATATGTAAATGTGTGTGTGTATCTGTGCGCATTTATGTGGGTGCATATGTATGTGTATGTGTATGTGTGTATATGTATATGCATTCATATGTGAGTGTATATATGTGTTTGTGTGTATATGTGTTTGTGTGTATATAGTTATACATAAAAAATACATATATATATATATTGGTGTGTGTATCTAGGTATAGGTATATGTGTGTATGTGTGTGTGGGTGTAGGTGTGTGTATGTGGGTGGTGGTGTGCGGTGCGTGTGCGTGGGCGGGTATAATTAATTAATTAATTAATATATTATCGTTATAGGAAGATCCGATAGGAAATCTTGATGTACATGGGGGTTGAATTTTTGGCAAGGGATTTTTACGCTGTAAACCGGGCGGTGTACGTCACTGGATTTCGGTTGACTGGTTTGTTTACATTCTGTAAGAAAATAACGATGGTAGGTTGCGTGCCGTCGATTATTCTTTCACCCTCTTGGATGATGTGTGTGTTTTGCTAATAATAGTAGTATTGGTGATGGCAATAATGCGACCCTGAAGAGATGGAGTATCCAGAAATATGTTGTAATTTGTTACAATATTTTACGAGACATCTTATGATGTGGTTTATTTATCCGGGATACCCTATTGAAATGTGCATAGGTTGGGCTTATTGTGGTTGTTTCTGTTATTATAATTGTTGCTGCAATAAAGTATCTTCAATGCATTGGATTTGAGCTCTATCCTTTAAGAGACATGGACACATATATATATACAAAACCTCACCTGTGATCTTTTTGCTAAGACTGTTAACAGATACTATATATATTTTGTAAAATTTGTTTTATAAAAGTATATATTTAATATATATATCTATATATTTATTTATTTATTTATATGTATATATATATATATATATATATATATATATATATATATATATATATATATATATATATATATATATATATATATATATATATATATATATATATATATATATATATATATATAACATATTCCGCCATAATTTGACATCTTGCAGGAAAAATAGAAAACACAATAGCCTATACAAAAATAAGATTAATTCTTTTAAAACGACAAAATCTATGAACTAGAGTATGGTTAGGCGATAATTGCTTACTCAAAGTAACCTCCCTCACATTCCATCACAACCTCAAGACGGTGGTTCTGAAAAGTTGCGTTTTCTTCCCTGTGGCTCTGAGATCTTCTAACGCAACCTCGGTCTTAGTCACAAGCTCGAGCGATTAGAGTCTATCTCAAAAGCGGCTCACTCATAATAAACCACAGGATTAAAATCGGAGGAAAGTGATGGAACAGAAATTAGTGCAAATACTCTTTAGTGACATAGCCAGAAATGAATCATAATGCAATATATATGGCCTTCAAACTTCATCGCTCTGCAATCATAGTCTCTCTTACAGACATCTAATGCACGTCTTACAACTTTTGCAACGTTCACTAATAATTGGCCAAGAGGCAAGATCTCAATATTTTCATATCTGGTGAAAATTATAACACATTTAAACTCTTTGCTAATATTCAGACGGCTCAAAGCTACAAGTTTAATCTTTATGCTTTCCAACGCCGTTGACGATTCACTAATATACTAAGCTGTACCTGAAAGAAGAAACATAAAATAATCGTCGAATTTACCACGAATACACAATATCAATGGATGTATGCACATTCTTGCACACACACACACACACACATACACGCATATATATATTAAAAGTTCCACAAATACAGAAATTAACGATATACACAATAAAATTATTACTGGGGCCGATAGTATCGAATAACGCTTGAAGCACCTGCACCAAAATGACAGCCTGCACGGTCATCAAAGATTCTCTATTTATCAATCTTCCAATCTATATATATGAAGTTATCTGTAAGTACACACACACACACACACACACACACACACACACACACACATATATATATATATATATATATATATATATATATACATATATAACATCTACGTATATGACTTCATACATTCACATACACACACACACTAACATATACACACACACATACATACGTATGTGGTCATATATATATAGTGATAGATAGATAATATAGATAGATAGATAGATAGATAGATAGATAGATAGAGAGAGAGAGAGAGAGATTGAGACAAACATGTGCACAGAAATTTTTCATATAAATCCGTGTGCGCAAAGCATTGCTGGGGGAATGTAAAACGACGTTTACACGCAATGGTACAAAATTGATAATATTGAACATATGCAGGGATTAGATAATTCTTCTTCTCATTCTAACCAACTCGATCATAAATACATTAAGCCATTTATGTCACTGATTCTTTTCCTCTCATTCTCTTAATACTTTTCTTTAATCCGACGTCTACAGGTAAATGACAATGGAGAGTGGATAGGAACAATCTATCATCCACATTCCACCCGCCACTTAGTTATGTGCGAATATGCGAATATTCTGGAATATATATATATATATATATATATATATATATATATATATATATATATATATATGTATATATATATATATATATATATATATATATATGTATATATATATATATATATATATATATATATATGTATATATATATATATATATATATATGTATATATATATATATATATATATGTATATATATATATATATATATGTATATATATATATATATATATATATATATATATATATATATATATATATATATATATATATATATATATATATATATATATATATATATATATATATATATATATATATATATATATATATATATATATAATAGAAATATGTTACAAAAACAAAATAGAAACTACTCGTGGAAATGTAAGGGGAAAGTAAGAAGAAAACTAAGCGAAAATGTACATTGGAAATCAAAAAAAAGTAAAGGCATCTTATGAAAAGTAGCGATAGATATATACATTTAAATGAATTGAGGTAGGAATAAACGTAATAAAAGTCATTATTGTGAATTGTTAGAGATTCAAAAGCATACCGGTTTCGTAACGTTACTAATCATTGGTTTGAATGCACAACAATTACTGAACGGTGTCAGGCCCACTAGTCCCTGAGTAAAAATATTTTGTGTAAGGGAGGTAAGTAGTTCTGGATTTGGTGCAATTTGGGTAGATATAGATCTGTAATGTGAATGATGTATGGGATGTATGGATGGTATTAATTGAAAGGTTAGTAGTGTTCTGTATTATGTTATGTGTTCATATTTTATTGTGGACGATATTTATTCATGAAAGTTGCCTCTTTATTCATTCTTTGTTGCATTGTGGTGTTCTGTAAATATTGATAGAAGGGAAAAATTAGGAAATTAGGATTAAGATCCCTCGCACATCTTTCTATGTGTCCACTGACCTGTATCTGTGTTTATTATGGGTGGCGGAATTGTTCTTTGTATAGGGTGGTTCTTCGATGGAGTGATATTCCTGCTTGGCCAATATAATTATTGCCACACCTATGTAATGGCATAGATTAGATCTTCCGAGGCACAGGTGAAATTTGATTTAATCTTAAATATTTCCTCCAAAAGGGTGGTCGTCATCACCACTAATAATAAATAAAAAACATAAACATTAAGAAGCTTTTAACGGTTTTAGAGATATTTTAAAATTATGATGCTATGATGCTAGGGTGTTTCCATTATTTCGTCCAACCCATGTATATATATATTGTTAAAATGTAACCATATGTAAATCGTTGGCGATTTTTTTCTTCCGTCTTCCTTTTCTATCGGACTTGGGCTCGAAACTTTAAACCATCTTTCTCTCCTTCCTTGAGCATCTGCTAATACTTTACATCTAGCACGTGCTCGCATTGTTGTTTTTTGTGTTTGTTCTTGGTTATTTTTTGGGGGGAGGGGATTTATTATAAATATATATGTGTGTATATGTATATGTTTTTGTGTGTATGTGTATATGTTTTTGTGTGTATGTGTATATGTTTTTGTGTGTATGTACATATGTTTTGTGTGTATGTGTATATGTTTGTGTGTGTACAAAGGGGGCAGTACGGAATGTAAAACCAAAAAGGAAAAATTTAATTATCACTAATTTCGCGAGTAGTACCTATATTGCTAGAAATAATAGGTAAAAAAAACCCTTAGAACCGCAAGAAATCACGTTTTCTTGTACTGACAGGGACGATAACCGCTTAACAATGAGGTAGATCACTATACTAGTCTAATTTCGCAAAAATTTACGAGCTCTCTGAAATGTTTGGCTAAATCCTGACTGGCAGTATACCAGGTTTTATCAAACGGCTCACGCACTAATTATGTATAATTAAAAATAATTTATTTTACCTAAGTTTTAATCATTTCCTTCGAAATAGTTTTTTTTTTCTGTGCCAGAAAAAGAGAAGGATTTTCCTGAGAAGGCGTTTCACATTTTGTCGATCGCTCCTACCGGAAAACCTACTCAAATTTACATTATATATTTCAATTTCCTGCAGTTTTCCTGAATCAGGTCCTGTGCAACAATATACGTGTTCGCATCAGCGTATATCTGCGATTTTCTTACAGCATTAAGCTTATTTTAACTCTTATTTCTAGCAATGTGCACCGACACATTTAGTGACGATTGAATTTTTCGTTTATGGTATCACACTGTGCTCACCTGCTTATGTTAATTTTTATATACGCATGAGCTCTCCGTCAAATCATCCATATTTTATTTTATCGTAGCTTCCTTACTAACGACATGGTCCCAGGTTCAGTTCCACTGCGTGGCACCTTGGGCAAGTGTCTTCTACTATAGCATCAGGACGACTAAAGCCTTGTGAGTGGATTTGGTAGACGGCAACTGAAAGAAATCTGTCGTATATATGTATATATATGTATGTGTGTATGTATCTTTTTTGTATCTGTGTTTGTCCCGCTAACATCGCTTGACAACTGATGCTGGTGTGTTTAGGTCCCCGTAACTTAGCGATTCGGCAAAGTAAACCGATAGAAAATGTACTAGGCTGACAGAGAATAAGTCCTGGGGTAGATTTGATTCGACTAAAAGTGGTGTTCCAGCATGGCCGCAGTCAAATGACTGAAACAAGTAAAAGGCTGATTTAGCTGAAATTGTCCCGTTCGACGAGTCCTCACTGAAGAGATCTACGGATTAGACGAAATAAGATGTCGAGACTGAGGATTCTTGAGTCGGCATGAGGCGGTTGGCTCCCCTGTCAGCATTAATCTGCCCTCTTCCTACAGCAGTAAGAGTATTTGAACTCTTATTTCTAGCAATGTAGGTGTGTCGGCACTCTCAGTCACGCTTAGTGACGATTGAATTTGTCTTAATGGTATCACATTGCGTTTAGCTGCTTATATTAATTTCATGTGTGTGTGTGTGTGTGTGTAGCGAGTGTTACCAAGGGTGTTGAATCACCTACATTGCTAGAAATAAGAGTTCAAATATATGGGAGGGTGTGTGTGTATCTGTGTATTTGTGTATCTAAGTGCGTATGTATGTATATATGTATGAGGTGTGGGTGTGTGCTTGTCTGTGTGTGTCTATGTGTATGTGTGCATATCATTGTCGCTATGTCACTCTATCAACCAGTCTATCAGATGTGGTTAAACACCGTTGAACACAATGCACTTCCTTGCAGTGCTGCAGCTTGCGAATGATCCTGTCTTGCTGCTTCGGTGACCACCCCAACATTCTCATGGAACGAAACGCCATTTCATCGTCGGGTTACTCATTTACAGGTGAAAGCATACTGGAGTAACCTGAAATAAAGTGTTCTTCGTTTTTCTCCAAAACACGACGCACACTTTGTAAGGAAATCGAACCCCTGATCTTGTGATCGCAAGTGCAACACTATAAGAATCAAGCTAAACCTTTTCAGACATATACACACACATACACGTACTAACATATATCTGTATATAGTTTGTGTGTGTGTGTATACATACTTATATGTATATATGTATATATATATATATATATACATACGCGATATGATAAAATATTAAAATATATTATTAAAAATATATGTGCAGACAGATGCGTATAATCCATGGCAACAGTATTCCTCTTCCATACCGCAAAGATTCAATGATATGATATATGACTGATGAACCCAATTCCAACACTTTTGAGTATTAATACTGACTTTAATGCCGCCATTCCGCAACAGACTTTAGAAGAAATGAAATGAACAAACAGAAAAAACATGTGTGAAATCACAACTATAAGGCGAGTTTAAAAACTATTTATCAAGACTTTTATTTTGAATTTATACTTCTCCTAGTATGAAATTTATATATTTTTTGGCCGTTAATTATATTTTATGATTATTGCTTTTTTTTTTTTTATCGTTACGAAATTTTTAAAAATATTTTTATATTTCTTATTTTTGTGGGGTTTTTTTTTTCTTTCTTCATCGTGTTTTCTTTTTAATTGATTTATGTATATTAAAAAATGTGTGGTTGATATTTTTTTTTTTTATTCTGCTGTGGGGATGGAATTCGCATTTTCGTTTTTGCTTTTCGGCATTGTTGTTCATTTGAAAGGTAATTTTTTTTTTCTTTTCGTTTTAAAGGTCGAGGTGACATCAACGTCCACATTGTCATCATCATAGTCGTCGACATCGTCATCATCATCATCCTCATCATGATCATCATCGTCGTCCACATCGTCGTCATCATCATCCTCATGATGTCTATGGATGCAAACATTGCCATTTGTATTATTGCAGTAAGTGACATCAATTTCGTTATGATCAACTCACCACCACCACTACCACCACTACCACCACCATCACTCCCCTACCATTATCCTCAACATCAACATCGTCATCATCGCTGCCAGCGACATCCTCCTCCTCAACATCATCATCATCTACATTGATATCATCAGTGCCGGCTCCACCGCCACCGTCACCACCGACACCATCACCACCGCCGGCACTACCACTACAACCACCACCACCAACAACAACAACAACAACAGATGCTGCTACTACAAATACTACTACTACTACTACTAGTACTACTACTACTACTACTACTACTGCTACTACTACTACTACTACTACTACTACTACTATTACTACTCCTACCACTACTACTACTACTACAGCACCATTCCTCTTTCCTCCAATCTTTTGCTTCTCGAGATTTCTCCACCTCATCATCATCATCATCATCATCATCACCACCACCACCACCACCACCATCATCATCATCATCATTACAAACACCCCCGATTGCAACATTGTCGCCTTCACCATCTTCCCAATATCATCGTAGTCCTCCTACACCTACTCCTCATCCTTAAACACATTCCTCTTGCTACCATCATCAGCGCTCTCGCACTTTTCAGAACGAGCATCATCATTCTCACCGATTACATTCTTATCAGTGACGTCATATTTAACGGTGAAATAGCGTTTAGGATCATGAAGAGGAGGAGAAGGATCATGAAGAAGGGGAGAAGGATCGTGAAGAGGAGGGGAAGGATCATGAAGAGGAGGAGAAGGATCATGAAGAAGGGGAGAAGGATCATGAAGAGGAGGTGAAGGATCATGAAGAGTAGGAGAAGGATCATGAAGAGGAGGAGAAGGATCATGAAGAGGAGGAGAAGGATCATGAAGTGGAGGTTCATCACAACGGAGACGAAGAAGAAAACGATGACAGCGGAGTTGATGATCATCATCATAAGCATCACCATCGTTGTCTTAATTGTCGTCATCGTCATCCTCATCATCATTACCCTCATCATCATCACCATCATCATCATCATCATCATCATCGTCGTCGTCGTCATCATCATCGTCATCACCGTCATCATCATCATCATCATCATCATCATCATCTCCATCATCATCATCGTCATCGTCATCATCATCATCATCGTCATCATCATCATCATCATCATTATCATCATCATCAGCCTCATCAATACATCCACCGCCATCATCATGTTCATGATCATCGTCACCGCCGTTGTAGCCACCTTCATCAACATCGTTGTCGTCGTCGTCGTCATCATCATCATCATCTTCATCATCAATGCCACCACCATCATCATCTTCATCATCAATGCCACCACCATCATCATCACCATCATCATCATCATCATCATCATCATCATTACCATCATGCTCATGATGATGATCATCATCATTACCATCATCATCATCATCATCATCATTACCATCATGCTCATGATGATGATGATGATGATGATGATGATGATGATGATCATCATCATCATCATCATCATTTTCACGTTCTTAAATGTATTCCTTCATTTATTTACATTATTTATTCATTCATTTATTTTATTTGGTTTCTTACTTGATGAATTTCAAAATATTTCTGTATGTACTTGTTTCTCCCTATGGTACAGAAAAAGGAAACAAATATATATATATTTGTGTATTTATTTGTATGTCTCATGCACATCTTGTCTCTTGACATAAAGCTGTCCGATCCTTGACATTCAGCTATTTTCAAGGGATTCCTAATGTTTGTTTATTTCTCGCTACATTCACTATCGCATACATCTCATGTTATTTTCATTTCTCTCGCTATATATATATATATATATATATATATATATATATATATATATATATATATATATATATATATATATATATATATATATATATATATACATATATATACTGACAAAGATTTGTCTGTCTTATCTGCATCTGTTCACTTTGTGAAACTGTCTCTCTCTATATCTATCACGTTGCTTATGTACGTCAAGGTACCTAACCTTAATATTATCTCTTTATCCCTCTTTATAAACACACGAACGCAGGCGCGTACTCAGTGGTACATAAACAAACTCAACAGCCATAGTTTTATACCTAGCTAACTATATTCTGCTCGTCTGTCTACTTGCTTATCTGCTTATCTATAACGTTACCAATATCCTTGTTTTTTTTTTTTTAAATATATATATATAGATAGATTAGGCATAAGCAGAGCCACTGAAAGTTGGCTTTAAAATACATAGCGTATTTTATAAATATGCCTGTTCAAGTATCATAACAGCATGAAATTCTCAGTACACCTATCCGTTGTGTATTCAGTTATATGTGCATGTGTGCGCGTATATATACATATATATGTACATATACATATTTATATATTTACATACATACATATATACATATATATATATAAATATACAGGTGGTGTTATTAAGTTAGACATGGCCTGGACCAATCTTTGGTCGAAACATATCTAAGTTTATCTAAGTTTATATATATATATATATGTATATATATATATATATATATATATATATATATATATATATATATATATACATATATATATATATATATATATATATATATATATATATATATATATATAATACAAAATGGGACAAGAACGCAAAACATCCAGACAGAATATACAAAGAAAACAAGGACGGGTCATTCGGAGTTTTCCATCCTGAGTCGAATTCCAGATCATCTTTGCAATTTCGGCTGGTTATACTCGAGATTGCTCCAATCTGGCCAGCCCCAAGGAAAAACTACACTAAGAACATTAGATGCTTTTGAAGAAAGCAGCGAACGTATACGAAAACAAGGACTGATCCAGGGATCGAGGTATAGGAAGAGAGTTAGCTGCTTCAAACAATTCGTAGTAAATATTAAAAAAACAACTTTCTGGGACAAAAGTGTTTTATTAAGATGAAAGGTTGTGGATTTTCTTTCGTATCGAAGAACGAGAAGATGAAAAAGTTTCTTTTATATTTTACCGCTGGTGACTAGATTTGCCGGGTGTACGAATAAGAATAGGTGAATAAGTTGCGGAACGGAGTAGGAAACATCCGAGTTACATATGTTTCGTAGCGAGTGGAACCTCAGAAGTGGTTAAATCCAAGTGAGGTGTATACCTCCGGCTACACTTCAAGCCAAGGATATCTTGATTATATTAAAGGCTACACTGTCGCAAGGAGGAACATTTTGAAGCAAGGAATATTCTATCAGAATGTGTAGAGAACGCAGAATGAGAGGAATATATACATGTAATATATAATTATTAGGAGAGAAGAAAGAAGTGGGCGTGAGAAGGTACCTGAGAGAAGATAAGGTTTTGGGAATGTATGCTGGTGTCTGCTTTAGTGGGTGTGGAGGAGCAATGGCCCAGTAGTTAGGACAGTGGACTCGCGGTCATAGGATCGCGGTTTCGATTCCCAGACCGAGCGTTGTGAGTGTTTATTGAGCGAAAACACTTAAAGCCCCACAAGGTTTCGGCAGGAGGGGGGGGGGGGGCGAACCCTGCTGTACTCTTTCACCACAACTTTCTCTCAGTCTTACTTCCTGTTTCTGTTATGCCTGTAATTCAAAGGGCCAGCCTTGTCACACTGTGTCACGCTGAATATCCCCGAGAACTACGTTTAGGGTACACGTGTCTGTGGAGTGCTCAGCCACTTGCACGTTAATTTCAGGAGCAGGCTGTTCCGTTGATCGGATCAACTGGAACCCTCGACGTCGTAAGCGACGGAGTGCCAACAGCATCTGTAAGCTTTGGTGGGTTACGACTAAGAAATTAGCCATTTTGATGTTGTTACAGAAAGAGATGCTAAGGCCGACGTTTTTAAAAAAAGCTTAATCTTTTTCTAGTTCGATTATCCGGTTACCAGAATTTTGGGTAGTGCAGTCAAATAACCTTGCTTAAATTTCCCCTTCCTCTCACTTCTCACTTAATTATTAATATTTATAGTTTCTTCTTATATTTTCTTCTTTCTTTTATATTTACTTCGTATATTTCCTTATTTCTTCGCATAATAATTTCTCCTAATACGTATTTCTCCCAACATCTATATACCCCTCGCATACTGTGTTCTCTACAGATTCTGATTGAATCTTCCTTGAGTCAACATGTACGTCCTGGCGACAATGTAACCTTTAATCTAATCAAGATAGCCTTGACCTGAAGCAAGCCCGGCGGTATACACATTACTTGGATGTTACCACTTCTGAAGTTCGGGCTCGCTATGAAACATTTTGCCCGGTTCTTTCCTACTCCATTCCGTAACTCTTGTACACACACACACACACACACACACACACACACACACATATATATATATATATATATATATACATACGCGCACACATACACACACACATATATACATATACATATGTACATATACATACATACATATACATACACACACACACATATATGCATACATTAAAATTAAAATAGACTGATACATGCATAAACAGATACATACATATTCACGCATAGATACACAAAGTGTTGTCTTCTTAGAGATAAAATACTTCGCAATATTTGCTCCACGATTCTGTATGACAAGTTCAAATTTCATCGAAATCTACATTCAATATCACTCTCTCAGATTCAACAAGTAACATATTACCCAGTCTTGTTACGGTGTTTGCTCACTCCAACAACTTCCATGTTTCAGTCATTGGATTGCAGTCAAACTAGACAAAGAATCTTCGTTGGTTTGGTCTCTCATAGGTACACCTTAATTATTTCTGTTTGGTACTAAGTTATCCACTAGTTTGTAGGAGGCCACGGCGGACAAGATAAAATCACTGGTGTAAACATAAACACAGGAAGACATATTATATATAAATATATGTGTATGCATGTGTATATATGCATGATTGCCATCGTATTGTTCTGTTTTGTGGGTTCTAATTCCAACATTAAAAGACTGTTTAGGGGATAACATTCAGATTCATTATAGATGTATAAATCTAATGGTCAAAAATGCGCATTCCGAAGGTGATGTGAGTACAACTCAGCTTGGTCGTGATTAGTATACAGAATCAACAATATACGTCAACAGCATCTTATTCAGAAGAGACCGTACATTTTCAAAAACGCTGATGATGGCTTACAAATAATTTCAAACGAAAACGTAATGAAAATTGGAAAAAAAGAAGAAAAGGAACTTAAAATATCGTTATTTACTACGGATCCTTTATTAATACAAAACAGCAATCTGAATATTAAACTTAAAGCAGATATTCTTTTTAAAGCCATACAACTGTGGTCGTCTCGAGAACGCTTTTCTTTTATAGGTTTAATGTAAAATGTATAGAAATGCATCAGTAGCAGGCAGAAAGCGTTCATTGGTGGTAGAGGTATTGTTAAATGTGTATATCTACTTGTTTGAGTATCATCAGTAGCAAGTTTCCACTCATAAACGCATGCTAAGACAAATTTAGCTTCTACTGATGTAGAAAACCAGTAATAGAAAATTTCTGATATTGGAATTAGCCGAAGAGATATTCATCGAAATGGACTGATACCACAGTTTAGAAGGCTCTCAATTTTACGGTTGCTTTATATATGAAATGCAGATTGCAGTTTTGAATACTATTTTCGTCGCTAATAATCAATTTCTTTTCAGCTTTTCAGCTAATTGCGACATTGGGGATTTTTCTATCATTGTTTTTCTATATGAGAAGATGCCAAATTTGTTCCACCATATGGCTTCTCGTAGATACTGGCTCCTGAGGTCTCACAACGAAGCAGAAATACGTATTAGGAATGGCACTACGCTTACTGCAAGTATTTTGACTGCTATTGGTATATGCCTATGTTTTTTAACACCGTCTCTAAGAAAAGCTTTCTCGAATCCAATACTGCAGTTTTCTGACTTTCAACAATATATCTGCTTTAATATAATATACATATTGCAATTATTTTTAATATCAATACTAGAGCACATCTAAAACTTGTAAACTACAACAGCTAACCCTTAGAATATTTGCTATTGCACGTATATAAAAATAGAAAACCAGAGAAGTAGACTAGAAACAATATAAATAAATAATATAAATAATATTATCGAAAAATGTTGGACAGAATCCCGGGAGAAACCGATCGAATACCAAATACGATATCAACCCAAAATATACAAAAATATATGATCTGTTAACGATATCGACAAATTACTAATTAAGGAATATTTGTGGAATAATATCTATACAACTAATTACACTATACAAACATCATTTCCTTGACTAATTACATATAATAATATAAATAAAGCATGAAAGCAACTAAGTAAATATATTTTACAGGAATGTGACATTTTTTTAATCTGACAGAACATATTCATCGTAGATCTGAAATATTAGTATTCGTGTCTTCTTACAAACAGGATATTATCAAAATTGAAAGGAAGCCAATCTTCATACAATCTACCAATTTCTATAACATTTCAGTGATAAATTTTTTATACCGATAGACAATCAACATCCTAAAATTTATTCCGCAGCAAATGATTAAGAAATTTATACCAACACAAGAAATAAATACTTAACATGAAACTCAAAGGAGCTTTGCATGATTTGAAAAATAACGACATTTTAATATTTAACAATGGAAAGAGTGATATGTTTGTGATTACGAATAGAGAGAAAGGTATTGCAACAGTTACAATTTTACTAGCGGACAAAAGAGAAATTTATAAGGATTCAGACATAGCCAGAACAAAACTAGAATATTCACCTCACTTGCTTTTAGTTCTGAATTCTGCAAAGCACCTTGGAGCTGAATTGAGAAGTACTTTAGTCAAAAGGGGATGATGTAATATCTATGAATGGGGAGAATTAGACCATTATATGGAGCACTATCTTGCCATGTTTCTTCTTCCCAACTAATGCTGCAGAAAAGGAATTGCAAAGTTTAATAAAAATGCAAAGTAATATCTAATGAAATGGGAAAATTTATATTATCATTACACTTCAAACAATCGAAGAAGATAGCGGCACGTTATTCATAAATAAACCATAATAAATTAAACACAGCAAAGAACGTAGGAGTAATATCTCGTTGCAATATTGAAATGGTGAAACAATAGAAACTATATCAACTAATGTCTAGATATATCTAAAAACTATTTTTACCTTTGGCACAAGACCAGCAATTCTGTAGGGAGGAGAAACATCAATTACATCGGCCCAGGCAGTATTTGCACTCAGAACATAGAGTCGAATAAAACGCGAAAAATTTTACCAGCTAATCGAAAAATGTTACCAGGTAATCGAAAAATTTTACCAGGTAATCGAAAAATTTTAGCAGCTCACATCTTACAAATGCTTTCTACCATAGGTTCAAGGCCATAAATTTAGGAAGAGTGGTAAGTCGATTGCATAGAGCCCCAGTGTTCAACTGGTATTCACTTCATCGACTCTGAAAGAAAAAGAAAGCAACTCAACCTCGGCGGAATTTGAACTCAGAGCATAGAGTGTGACGGAATGCTGTATGCATTTTCTCCAGCGTGATAACTATTCTGCAAAATCGCTGTCTTTCCTACTTCACGAATAACTAATAATATAAATACCCAATATATCTACTAAAATATTGAAGATATCATTACGATTCTGTGCAAGACAAATACACTTTCGTTGTGCACAGTCGTATCATGCAATAGGAGTTACTCACAAGGACAATTATAAAATTATTAGGATGCTGTTATGATATTTCCCCACTTATCCTCCACTTTGTGGAGCTCTGCGAGACTACATGAGAAATCAATGTGGTATCAAGGCATGGATGCGGATGATATAATCAATATTACACTCACACTCACCAAAAGTTAGCACAAAGTTACATTTCAACAAGACATGCTGTTACAAATATAAGACATAGCAATAAAAAAAAATGACTTAATTTCTTGATATAAAGAGTTAAATACAAAATAGCACATTCATCACGAGATTCTACACCAGAAATATAAGCAAAATGTCTATACTTATGTGAGGACACCGAATCTCCACAGAGATACAAAATATCTGTCGACAAATCTCTAGTTAGAAGAACATTTAGATATTCCCCTACGGTCGATGTATAGATAAATATGTCTGCAGAATAAAACAAATATTAATGAATAACTATTCTACTAAATTAGTAGACCAAGAAATAGAACAATTTAGCTAGAAATATAAAGCAATAAATGCAGCAGAAACGACACCAATTAGAAATAATCACACAGGAATCAAAATCATACTATCTATAGAATATAGAAGCACATTATCAAAAAGGTTATAAAACACAACACAAAAATCACTGCACCAAACGATCAGTAAACATAATGATATATTAGAAAGACACTAAAATTCAAACCTTGCTCATCAATAACAAACCACAAGCCTACAAGCCCACGAACAAGTTATTAATGGCCGACAGGAGTTACAAATTTGAATGCAAACGTAAAATTTGTAAACGTCATGACTCCACCTGTTATATTGACCGTACAGTTTCGACTTTCCACTGCCAGTTCACTCTGCAATGCACTACATCACACAACATAAAAGAAAACTTGATAGGAAAACATTAAAACAAAATACATCTATCATATACAGATTTCCTCACAACAAAAGACATTAATGATGATGGGAACTCATGCTCATAACAGAGTACAAAACATATAGCAAAACACAGAACAGACATTAATCAAACTTCCTGAATGTTAAAGTATAAATATAACTGACAGACATTAGGCCTACCTTTACTATACTACAAAAAAGTTGGTTCTGTCTACGATCAGGCAGCAGGAACGTGCCAACACTACTTCATATCGAAGATGGTCTTGAAAGTTTGACACAAACTTCTATGCTTCCCTAAATATAAATGTCTACAGACACACGCATACGCACACACACACACACGTACGCGCACACATACGCACAAACACACACACACCTATACACACATACACATATATATGCACATACATTTATGTATGTTTACATCTACACACACACACACACACACACACACACACACACAAACACACACACACACACACATATATATATATATATATATATATTATGAATAAAATCCAACGTATGTGAATCTGTATGCATATATGCATATAGATACGTACACACACATTAAAACATACTTGTATTTAGACATACATTTTCCATTCCACCATACATACATACATACATACACATATACATACGTATATATACATAGAAATGCGCAACATTGATGCTAGGCTTTTTTGTTAGCTTATATATGCGTGTGCGAGTGTTTATGAGTTCTTATGGGCGAGTGTGTGTCAGTGTGTGTGTGTGTGTGTGTATGTATGTGCATCCCTTATGCATCTGCATAGTTTCTGGACATTATATTGTACCAGTGGTTGAAATTTGTTATTGGTGCACCCAGAATTATATTGAGGTAAATAAAATATAATTTATTTAATAATATATTGTACGGAAGTCTGCGATCTGGCAGACACGTTAGCTCTCCTGGTGAAATGTCATGCAGTCTTTATTTTGTGAGTTCAAATTCAGCCGAGGTCGACTTTGCCTTTCATCCTTTCGGGGTCGATAATTTAAGTACCAATTGCGTACTGAGATTGATATAATCGCCTGACCCACCTCCCACAAATTTTTAGGCCTTGTACCTACAGTAGAAAAGAATAACATATTGTATGTTTTCTTTTCTCATTATCTTCTGTATTTACATAAGTACATAACATACATGCTTATATATCTTCAAAAATCGTACACTGTGACAAACAGCACGCTTACACGTGAATACAGGCATATTTATATAAGGAATAGTGGTGAAATATTCTTATTTATAAATCTACGAAATGAAAGCATATCTTGCATAATATAGAATATTATATAAGTTAGTGTACTTTTCTGAAGGGAAATTTGTGACGTTTCGTAAAATGACATTCTTCAGTGATGGAGTTACTGACCTGTAAATGTCGCCAAGCATATTATTATTCTTTAAGAACATTTATCTTCTTGATTATTCAAAAGGAGCATCTGGTAGAGGATTTTTGAGATGACCCTGTTGAGTGTCACAGTGATTCGGAGTGGAAGTGGGGGATATATGCTTAAAACCATGCAGCTATGCAGCGATAGCGAATGGTAATCAAAGAGGCCAAGGTTTGAAAAGTTAGAAATGCAACTGACAACGAGGTAGCACAGAGAGACGAAAATCCTCTGTGAAGACGGAGCAAACATCACACACGCGCAGCGTGAGAACGCACACATATGTGGGTGGGGAATGTATAGTAGTTTCAGAGTGCTAATACGGTGAGTTGCATTTCATGAAAGAATGTAAATATAAAAAGCATAAAAATAAAGTCAAAACTCGCTGAAGATGTAGATTTTCCACAACGTCGGATAATTTTCATAAAAGTAGTGCACCAAGTGAAGTAATTTACTTTTTATATTAATAAACACAATAAGGCAGCGAGCTTCCAGAATCGTTAGTACGCCAAGCGAAATTTCATCCGTTTTTGCGATCTGAATTCAAATTCCGCTGGGGTCGACGACACTTTTCAGTCTGTCGGTGTCGATAAAATAAGTATCAGTGGAGTACTGTGATCGACTATTCCCCTGCTCTAGAATTTCAGGCTTTGTGCTTATAGTAAAAAGGATATTGACAAAGACAATAAGGCGGTGAGCTGACAGAATTGTTAGCACGCAAGGCGATATGCTTATCGACATTTTGTCCGTCAATATATTCTGGCCTCAAATTCCGCCGAGGTCGATGTTGCCTTTTATCTTTTCAGGGTGGGTAAAGCAATTACAAGTTGAGAACTGGGATCGATTTAACCCCTCCCCAGAAAGAGCTGGCCTTGTGCCAAAATTTTAAAATATATTAGCAAATACAATCTTGGCCGACGACTTCTACCAGCAATCTTCAAGGCTTCTGGCTTTATGTGTTTCTTCTGCTCACTTGATGTGTTAATGTTGTTTCTACGGCAAGAAAGATAAAAAGGCAATTTCAAAAGCATCTTGTTATCTTGAAGTACATTTATCTCACCGCTAAATTGCAAAGGAAGGCAGAGATGAGTATCGCTTGATTTAATCCTAGCGATTCGGAAAAATGTTTTATTCACAGTATCTCACCAACTGCAAACCGCCATCTATGTATTTATATATATACATACATATATACTACACACACATACATATATATATACATACATGTATATATATATGCAGTAATATATACATATGTGTCACTAGTATATATGCATTTATATACATATGTATATACATGTTGTATATACACATATACGCACATATACGTACATATATATATATATATATATATATATATATATATATATATATATATATATATATATACACATGCATATATCAGGTCATCCCATAAGTTCTGTCCGAATTTCGAATAAAGAAAACAAGTGATCAAATGTAATATTTAGTTGAAATTTAATCATCGATGTACTTTTCCTGGTTATCTATGACTTCCTTCCATCTATTTAGAAGCTTTTTAATCCGATCAATGTAAACTTCTTTTGGATTCAAAGCGAAGATCTCTGAAATATCAGTTTCGACCTCCTCCCGGCTTGTGAAGGTCGGGAGAATAAGGTGAATGAGGAATTTTTTCCCTACCAAGCTCTTCGATCGGCTGTCATGTGATCTTTTTAGTGTGGGGTCGTGCATTATCCTGATGAAACATCAGTACTTTTCGATTCATTAAAGCGGGTCCTTTTGTCTTCAAAGCTTCGTTCAAACACTCTAATTGCTGACAGTAGACTTGAGCATTGATTGTTGCGTTAGGTTGTAACAATTCAAAGCAAATTACTCCTTTGCAATCCCACGAGATAGAGAGAAGAAACTTTTCTCCATGAAGTTCCCTTCTCGGTTATGGTTGAGACATTTTCCCTTTCCCAAGCCACTGTTTACGACGTTTAACATTTCGAAAAAAGTTCCATTCTTCGTCAGCAGTTACATGCCTTTCCAAAAAGGGTGAAATGAGTTCGCGAGAAAGGAGACAAGAGCAGATGTCAACTCGGGATTTACGGTTGCTTTCGGACAATTCATGAGGCACCCATTTTCCTAGTTTAGGAACATTTCCAAGTTGTTGAAGATGACGATGAACAGCTGTATGGTTTGA
>NC_142932.1:11875668-11885668 GCF_046866305.1 Octopus bimaculoides | reverse complement strand
GCGTGTTGGAAAATACTCTCTCTCTCAAAATGGTATGTGTTAAAACACCTGAAGTCATGGACAGGTGAGATAACCCACCTCAGTTACTATCGAAGTGTGACGGACATACATGTTTCACCATTTTTAGTCGCTTATCAACATTACGTGCTCGAACTGGGTCGGAGATGAATCACATCGCCAGTCTACGAATCGTAAGCACAGTGTGAAAACAATGAACCGGTACGCTCGGGCATGGAATAAGTTTAAATATCAAATAGAAGCAGCATTACTGTAATAAACATTATCAATCACATATACACAAATACACAAGCGTATACTTTCAGTGTATGTAAAGCTACGCGCTTTCTGGATGCGATACTCTGAATTACCCTATGAACCGGCCACAACTATACCTATATGTATATGCATGTATGTATATATATATATATATATATATATATATATATATATATATATATATATATATATATATATATATATATATAGTTCAAAAACTACTTACAGGGAATGAGTTTTGATTACTGAAATTAGTTCTGTAGTAGAGAAATTGCCAGCATTAAATTATGAAGATGAAGTCAACAACACGGAGATTCATTTCAACAACTCCGTATACCATACCTAATAAAGGCCCTTCTTAATAAAGGTATTCTTTAGTTTTAAGTCGAATTTTCAAAAATCTATTATTCATCGAAGAAGTCGAACATGTCATAAAGAGCCTTCATCATACATAAGAAAACAAATGGTGCCAGAGTTAATAATGTGAGAATCAACATATTTTCTTGGAGGACAAACGTCATGATACGCTTCCATTTTACAAGTGAAGAAAAGCAAAATTAAGATATACACATCTATTTAAAGGTAAATGTATTGAATAAATTACTACATCTTTCCAAGTTAACTGGCATTCATTACTATTTATATGTCCATTACATATGTTAAAACCTTTTCCATATTTTAGAAAATATTCTATCATTTTGATAAAAGTGACTTAGATCGGCTCGAGATTGTATGACGCAAAAGTCTTCACTAAAGTAGTTTAATTAAACCATTCCTTCAAAACTTCCAGTTTAGCTAAATTCTTCATTATTTATAATATTCAATTTCAAGAAGTCAATATATTTCATCAATAATGATACTCCGTAACCGTTTAGCCACGTGCCTTCACATTCGACAGGAATATGGTGAAATAAAAGGTTGAATGTAATCATTGGCTTTTGAATGTCAGCTGAATATTTTATTTATGTTCTTAATTTTATATAAATTTCATTCAAAATATCATTTGTTTTAATCTTCAATCTAAAACATGGGGCGAAAGTTCTGATTTTGTCTGAGTGAATTCTCATATATTTTTTTATTTATTTTTAAACTGACACGAAACAAACTTTGGCTTTTCGACAGAGATGAGACCTGTCTACGTGGTATAATAATTCCTCAGTACAACAGATGTCGATTTTATCTGATCAAAAAAAAAACAAAAAAAAACTTAATATTTTCAATAAGCCACTCCGATGAGAAATATTTAAATGTTACATTAATATATTTTCAATATAACATTGCGACACTTGCATCACAGAGATTAGTAATCCTCTTTAAAACCTGAAAATATTCAGCTCTAAGCAGTTACATAATCTCTACAAAGCTGTTCTAACGCCTACATTCGAATAACGTTGACATTAACTATCGACTTTATTAAAGATATACAACAACCTAAAAATCCAGTTGGTGAACTCTAAGTGGATAGTCATACTAGAAATATATATTGGATAATGTCCTTCCACCTTCTCTGCAAAATACAAAGGTAAAAAAGAAAATTATCAGGTGATGATGACTTAGGATGTATATTATAATAGATTTACTAGATCAATACTGATCAGAAACTAATCAACAGCAACAATCTCAACAATTTGCTGCAATCTGTAATGCATCAACGGCATACCAAGTCTCACAACACTCCATTACGAACGATACCACTCTTTATTTCTTGAAAAGCTTTCCACATATTAACGTAATTCACATGCAATCTAGAGACAATACAACCTAGGACAACTAACCCAGAAACATATAATGAATGTAACACAATGTTATCACATTTAGCGCCATAAAACCACGATCACTATGTACATCATAGGAATATGGTTCTACTATTACAAACCCTAACGGCGTACACACATACAATTATAACTCTCAGAAGTAATACGGCTGCTGAGTTTACCAATATTTCATAATCGTTCCTGGCGATCACATATTCATAACATATCAGAAGCGATGTAGCAATGATTTGTGTTTATTCATCATAGCTAGGTAATATTCTTATCTTCGAATGATTACAAATCACACGGAAAATCATATTGGAACATATTTTTCAACAGTAGTAGTACACAAGTACGACTTTGCATATTAGTCTATTTGAAAATTTCTATAATAAAAGCATGTCTGGTTCTGGTTGGCACATGTTCCTTCTCCAGCACACTGCATCTATTAGTTCATAGGCACCTTCCCTCATCCATCAGTCAAAACTAAGCGTGGGCAACATTTTTCGAGAAACGGGCCCCATGACATATGGATTAACGTTAGGCCAGCTACAATCAAAATTCAAGGCAACTTCTGTCGGCATACCATAATTTCTATCGGCATGCCATAAGTTTTTTGTTGGCATACCAGCGTATGACAAGTCTATACAATTGATTTTTTCCATGCACACTGCATCCATCTCTTCGCCTCTGACTGATTTATTATGTCTTGTCCTTCAGATCTTCAAAGCGTTTTGCTTAATCTTTTGTTCACAGAACATCATCTTTCTTCCCAGCATTCCTTCCCGCCAACAAATTCTTTGCAGTTTCCTGCAGGAAAGGTTTATACTCAACAGTAATCATGCAAAAGTCACCCTCTGTGAGATGATGACTGTGATTTCTGCCATTATAACCGAACAGTTTAAAGGACGTTCATGAGATATTTTACTATTACACAAAAAAATCATCCTAAATATCGATTTCAAAATTTGGCAGAAGACCAGTAAGTTTGGGGTGGGGGAGTGGATCGATTACAGCGAAACCCAGTACTGAACTGATATTTATTTTATCGACTTCGAAAGGATGGAAGTCAACTTCGACTCCGGCGGAATTTTAACTCAGAACATAAAGACAGACAAAATGTCGCTCAGCATTTTGCCCGAAATACTAACAAATCTGCCAACTCACAGCCTTAATCACCCTAAATATTGCCGATTATTATCTCGACAATCATTTATACAGGCACTCTTTTATCTTTATCAAAGTTATGTTGTATTGCAGCTGGTGCAAAATCTCTGAAGATTCTGCTGGCTGTCTAGTTACACTAACAAGTCCCTTAATGTTATAATATTTACATACACCAAAATCCTTTCCCAGAAATTGGTACCCAGGTTCTTTAAAACCCTCATATGGTTCCGGTATTTTTTTCAGATATGTTTCCTCTGATATCTACCCTGAACAACAGCTGCATCAATCTCATCAACTTGAGAAAATCTTCTTTAATTACCACTAGAAATATAAAGGCCGACAAGAAGCGGTGCAGCGTCCTAGGGATAAATAGCTGTAGTATGATTCCCTTATTGGGACTGTGACGTTACGTTGACAGTATACAACTGCTTTATCGTATCACTACTGCTTAAGTCTCTCTGAGAGATTTAGAAATGCATCATTTCTCATGTTCTTCATTTAGGTTTAATGTATTTGATGTAAGACTTTAAACTCTTTAATCAGTTTCAACTCCAAAGGTGCGGTCATGCTGGAGTACAGCTAGCTTACAACCTACCTAACGACCTATGTAGTAATCTATCTATCTATCTATCTATTTGGTTGTCTCTCTGTACACTTGCTGCGCTCTCTCTCACTCTTCCCTCTTTCTCTCCCTCGCCCTCTCCTCTTTCTCTCTTTATATATGTGTATACATGCATACATATAACTATGTATATATATATGGGTGTCACATATATATATATATATATATATGTGTGTGTGTGTGTGTGTGTGTGTGTGTGTGTGTGTGTGTGTCTGTGTGTGTATGTATGTATATATAACTAACGAACGAACGAACGCTCTGTCTACACATTTACTATACATAGATGAATCATCAATATATCTGTTCTTCAGCGCATCGACCTCTATCACTCGGCTACGCCACTCAAAAACACATTTTTAATGGCTCCCTAATCCCTCATTGCAGCTATCTCAAACATGTCCGACACTGTTTCATGTCTACTAGACAATCTATCTATCTATGTCTTTATAATCTCTTATATAGTTTATTTTAGGTCTTTTTGCATCACATTCACTTCTGCCTTGCATTTATCTCTTGTTTCAAGCGTCAACGTCACCATCTTTAAATATAACCCTTGTTCTAACTCTATTTCTTTCTATCTCTTATTCCCTTTTACTCTCTCGCCTCTCTTTCACTTTCTCTTTCTTTCTCTCTCTCTCTCTCTCTTTCTCAATCTATATGTCTAAATATGTATCTATCAAATTTCTTAATATTTCGAGCAAAACCTTCGTTTGTTCGCAAGAGTTTTCAGAGGATACATCGATAGAGTAGCGTGTAACATGGAGACACACACACAAACAGATACACAGAGACACACACACACACACAAGGATAATGTAAATATGGATTAAGCGATTATACAAACACAGACTCACACAAGTGTCTGCAGTCATACATACATACATACATACATATATATATATATATATATATATATATATATTTATATATATATATACATATATATATATATATATATATATATATATATATATATATATATATATATATATATATATATATATATATATATATATATATACAATGAGATAGAGAAAGAAATATAGATAGGTAGATAGATAGATAGATAGATAGATAGATAGAAACAGAAAGATAGAGCAATATATATAGCTGTATACTGGTAAACATATACGCATATATACATCTGTATAGTCATTCATATGTATGCATAAACATATAAATACGTACCTATATGCATGCTCACAAACACACAGCTACACCCAAACATACACACACACACACACACACACACATATATATACATACGCACATACATATGAGCATACATACATACATGCATACATACATGCATACATACATGCATACATACATATATACGTACGTACGTACATACAAACATACATACATACATACATACATAAAGGAACTACAGATTTCAGTCCTAATAATCTATCATTGGGATCTATCTGTTTTCCTTCATATCAATTTCTTTTACAGACGTCACCTCCCCCATGTATTATTCTAGCCACATTCTCTTCTCTTCTTAACCCCATTTTTTTTATTCATTGCAACTGATATACTGTAACATTGTTTTTTTTTATTTACTTATTTTTGCAACAGAACCTATTTTATCTTTTCTCCTGACTGATTCTTTTCTTCGGATACTCTTGTTTTTACAGTTGCTCCTCCTCCAATCCACTATCTGCGTATACATACACATTAATCATTTAATCACAGCTGTGTATGAATGTATATATATATATATATATATATATATATATATATATATATATATATATATATATATATATATGTATGTGTATGTGTGGGTGTGTATACAAATATATAGGTATCTATATACATATATATGCATATGTATAGCATATATATATATGTGTGTGTATATATATATATATATGTATATATATATATATATATATATATATATATATATATATATATATATATATATATATACAAATATATATACGTATACATATACTTATATATTTGTTCAGATGCCGATTTTAGACACACACGTTACATATTTTATAAATAAATGCATATGCATGCATACAGTTATACAGATATATATGTGTGTGTGTGTGTGTGTATGTATGTGTGCGTATATATGTTATGTATATATGTTATGTATGTATGTACACACACACACACACATACATATATATTGATATATAGAGTGAAATAGTTTTATACGTATATATTTATCCATATATATACGATGGGTGTGCATAGGAACTGACATAAGCATATATAGTGATATGCATACACATACACACACATACACACACACATACGTTTATTGAAATTTCTTCATATAGATATGTATATATATGTATTTCCTTATGACTGCATTTAGGCGTCTATAGAAACATAAATGCTACTTCATATAACATTCGTATAACATGTTTAATTCACTTCATGCGTCTTCACAATGGTGCTTTTGTTTTTTGCAGTTTTGCTTCATAACTTTATATCTTTCACATAAAAATAGGCGATGTGTTGGAGTGCGATGGTTTGTTGTTGTTGTTGTTGCTCTTCTTCTTCTTCTTCTTCTTCTTCTTCTTCTTCTTCTTCTTCTTCTTCTTCTTCTTCTTCTTCTTCTTCTTCTTCTTGTAATTATTATTATTATTATTATTATTATTATTATTATTACTACTACTACTACTACTAACTACTACTGCTGCTGCTGCTGCTGCTGCTACTGCCACTACTACTACTACTACTACTACTGCTGCTGCTGCTGCTGCTGCCACTACTACTACTACTACTACTACTACTACTACTACAGCTCACTTTCTTCGTATTATTTTTTTTCTTACACTTCCGTCTGTTGCTTCATATATACGTTTTTATTCCGTATCTGCTTCGCCTGAGCTTTGGCAATGCTTTGTTGAATTTTCTTTTCTATTATCTTCAATTTATCATGAATTTACTTTTTTTTTTTTTTTTTTTTTACCTTTAAAATTGAAATGTGAGAAAAACATTCAAGTGAAATGGGAAATAGACCAAAATATAGATAGAATTATATTCAGACAAACAAAAAAACGAAAAAGAAAAGAGATAACAATTGAAAAGTCTGTACATGCATTTATATGTATGTATTTGTGAATGGCAAATTTAATGTCTGCCTATATTCAGGGAGTTAGGCAGGAGTGAATATCATGACTCATTTCATACACTTCATGACTAAGACTCTGTTTTATGTATGTATACTATGTGTTTATATGTGTGCGTGCGTGTGTGTGTGTGTGTGTGTGTGTGTGTGTGTGCAGGTATGTGTGTGTGAATACACACCGACACACACATACATAGATATATATACATATATATATAGATACAAATATTTATATATACATGTGTATATATATGTATGTATATATATATGCGTATATATATATTTACACACACACACACACACGCACACAGACACACACACGCACACACACACACACACACGCACGCATATATATATATATATATATATATATATATATACTTGCCTCCCTTCTCCTCTACATGTTTGTTCCCACGTGACTACAAGCCATATTTCTCACCTCTGACTTTTGTGGATGCAAGGCGTACTTAGTTCGACCTAATTTTCTATCGTCTCCCTACATTTCTTCCCTTGTTTCTCTTCTACTATTTTCTTGTCTTGGACTTATTCTATATCTTTCAAAATTTCTCTCAGGCGTTACCCATTACAATGCATCTTGGCCCAACGGCCCTTCATGTGTGTTTTCATCGAGTGTTTACTCCGAACGTCCACTCTGTCGTTGTTTGTTCGTTCCAAGTTCTAACTCTCCAGAAATATATTTTAAATTTTTTCTGGAAATTGCTGCTTATGAAGTTTTCCTGTATTGTCGTTAAAAGCTCGAAATGGGTAGTAATTAAGAGTCGACAACTGATGAGGATTTAGACTACCTTTGATAATTTGTCCCGTACTTGTCTCGCATGGTTATATCCTGTTCTTAACGTATATCTTTTAGTAATTTGTCCTGTACTTATCACTCGTGTGTCTACGTAGTTTTCATTCGTTGGTGATGTCCTGTACTTGATGTGTCTCATAAACACACACACACATCGAGCTGGCAGAAACGTTAGCACGCCGGGCGAAATGCTTAGCGGTATTTCGTCTGCCGTTACGTTCTTAGTTCGAATTCCGCCGAGGTCGACTTTGCCTTTGATCCTTTCGGGGTCGATTAAATAAGAACCAATTACTCACTGGGGTCGATATAATCGACTTAATCCGTCTGTCTGTCCTTGTTTGTCCCCTCTGTGTGTAGCCCCTTGTGGGTAGTAAAGAAATAACACACACACACACACACACACACACACACACACACACACACACACACACATATATATATATATATATATATATATATATATATATAGAGAGAGAGAGAGAGAGAGAGAGAGAGAGAGACAGGACAGACATATATAGATATATGTATGCATGTATATTTTACATGTTTCAGTCGCTGGTACGCGACTACGATGCGGCACCAGGTTTTACGTATATTTTCAGTCCAACAAATTATTTGTTCGACCTATTTGTTAAATCTGGTATGTATTTTACAAATTTGAGAAAACACTAAGTTACTGGGTGATAAGCAAATCAAGACCTGCACTAGGATGAAGTGTAGGTACAAAAACAGACCAAAGACACATAGCTATACACCCCCACAAATACATATATACACGACGGATTTCCACGATATGTTTCCGTGGGTGAAATCCGCTGAAAAGGCCTAATTCGACCCAGATCTGGAGTAAAAGACCTTTGTATACACTGCCTCGGAATTAAACTGAACCCGAAACCATTTCGTTTAACTTATACACATTGTAACAACTGCATCGTGGATACACAATCGACGTCACACGGACATACCACTTTATAGCACCATTCACTTGCGTGCAAAGTCTCAATAAATTAGCACGTATATTTACATACAAACCCCGATACTCATCAACATACACACACCTCTACTACATCCCTAGGGACTGCACAGTTATTTGTAAATAATTAGGCAAGGTAAAGGCACATTTTTTCTTCTCGAGTTATGCCAACTCATAAGGGCCGGTTTTTCGGTTTCCATGGCGTGTGTATATTTCCCACCTGAACGTGACGCCGGTCCGTCGCAGGATTACTCAGTTTTGCCACCTGAGTGGGCTGTAGCAAAGTGAAGTGAAGTGTTTTGCTAAACAACTCAACGCGTAGCGCCGTCCAGGAATCGAAATAATAATCTTGCCATCATGAGTCCAACACCCTGACCACTAGTCCACGCAACTGCACATTTGTAGATAATTACGACAAGAAAAATGGTCAGATCTCCACATCTCATCTGCAATTCTTTTATCCAGTAACCATCTATTAATGGATATCTGCTAAAGAATTCAAGAATATTTGTCATCAAGTTTCAAAATATATTTCTCCTCTTTCACAAACAGACCGTCACTGCTTCCTTCGTGTCGGGAAATTATGGGAAACGATTTGGCACGAAGAAACGTGACAAAGAATTTGAAATATTTTACAACAATTACAAGAATAACGGTAGCACAGAAATGAACGAGACTGTCGTGAGAATAGGTTCTAGAGTGACACCACCAACATTGGCAAGAAAAAGAAGAGGAAGAAGAACAAGAACAACAACAACAGCAACAACAATGATGACGACAGCAACAACAACTACTACAACTACTACAAAAATAATAAAAGAAGAATAAATAGCATCGACGGAAGCAGAGTCATCGTTGTGAGGATCATCATCACCGCCTTCATCAGTGTTGTCGTCATCATAATAATAATATCAATAATAATATTAATAAAGACCTGGAAATTGAAATATCGAAGATTTGGAGCACGAAAGTGAAAAAAAAACTCCAGTAATAACTGAAGCATTGACCCTGATAAAAGAAAGAATATGAACACATACGTGGAAACTATAAATGGTTTCTCAATGCTGCGTATTATCCAAAAATAGCCTTGCAAGGAACAGCCTACGTCCTACGTGAGACAATATCAATTCAAAAATACAACTTAAACAAAATACTCCACAAAAAAACAAGACACTCTATGCTGCAAATATTCAATGAAATAAACTGCAGCCAGCAGACCGTGAACCCAAAGCATTACATACACAACACACAATACAAAACACTAAAACAACAAAAGACTGCATCACATCCCCCCCGC
>NC_142932.1:11865668-11873168 GCF_046866305.1 Octopus bimaculoides | reverse complement strand
ATACACAGTATGTGCAAAATATACTGCACTGTGAACAACTCTATGAGATCAGATGACGCTGGCATCCCTGCGTCAAAGCGCGTTATCAGGTATGAATACCAGATTCGTCATCCAGAACCCGATAAACACGTCAGTTTTTATACATACAAACAACACAAGCTATATTTGCTGATTTGCGGAAATGTTTATCTAGCCGATTTTAATTTTCATGTTTTGTAATGTGTTTTTAATGTTCATTTATTGAGTAATGATATGTTAGAATCTTTATAACGTTGGCTAAAGTTTTTCTTTACGTCTTTTACGTTTTCTGTAGGGATCTTTGCCTTTTCTTGTGGTCTTTTACGTTTCTCTTACTTCTGATTTCATATCTTGCTGAGTTTAACTTTTCCTTTCAACAAATCAAGTCTATAATATTAATTTACTAGTTCAGACCTGTGGCCTATAATATCTTCTGACTCCAGCCACAAAAATGACTCAAAATCAGAAGCTATTATTAGCGTTTGTTTACTTTACTGTGTCATATTTTTTTTCCTTCTGTTTTATGATATTTTATACTCATCATATATTCATCTATTCTATGCTGATATATATATATATATATATATATATATATATATATATATATATATATATATATATATATATATATATATGTATATATTTAAATATTTAATCCATACATTTCATGTGTGACTTGGGAATATTTGGTAAGTGTTGTGTCTGATGTTATTAATTTGTTGTATTTATCTCTAAATTATTGTACTGCTTGCTCTATTACCCGTGTTTGAATAGAATGTGTTTTATTCTGTGCTTTCTTTGTTTGTTGTGATTCGTTTGATCATAAAGAACCCTAATAGCTTTTTTCCTTTTGTTTTGTTTTTTAAGTAGAGTTTTTACCACCGAAATACTTTTTATCTGTTTGGTCTTTCGCTGTTGTAATGTAAATATGTGACTTTAATCGTGTTTTTGGTGTAAACACATTAGTTGGCAACATATGGATACTTTACAGAACTCCCTACAAACTATAGTGATGAATAATGGAGTTAATATTCCCGGTATATCCCAAAGCTAAAATAAATTAGTCACATACAAAACCAATCAACTCAATCATGATTATAAATCACTGGATTGAACTGGTAGTGACTGCGCCAGTCTCATTGGCCTTACCTTCTAAGAAGCAACAACACATGGCAGTGTCATTTTCTCCATTGTCCAGGGAAATATGAAAGCCTAGACTCGTTGATCAGTCATTTGGTTATGTTACTCTTTCAAATAATCATGAAGAACTCGAACACAAGTTTGACAAAAAGAATTAACATGAAAGTTGATAAACGCCAATTAAAACAAGGACTCAGTTGCGTTTGCAAATCCTTTCTATAAGGAAACGATGTCCTGTGTATATGTATGTATGTATGTATGTATGTATGTATGTGTGTGTGTATGTATGTATGCCTCCAAGCATGTTCTGGATATGTATGTATGTACGTACGTATGTACATGTATATATGTAGTTACATGTGAGTAGTCTCTCTGTATGTATTTATAATACTTATTGGTTTGGAATATCTGGAGGCACATACATAAAACTATGACTATTAGTACGTAAATATCGGGTGTCAAAACCTTTTTTGATAGAAAATGTCAAATGCTGCCTGGGGCCTTGAAGCCTTCTCTTCTGTATACATGACCGGCGTTTGACTATTGTGTCAAACGAATCCCTCAAACTTGTTTGTTGTTTTCATAAGTTTTATTCATACCAGAGAGAATTGTATGTTGGCGTCAAAATAATTTTATAAACTGCGAAAATGTTAATTCTTCTTGTAAGTTCTCGAAGCACGCACTTAAATCTATGTATGTATTTAAATAGGTATATATGTATGTATATACGCATGTATATATCTATGTTCGCGCGCATGTATATATGTATGTATCTATTATATATGTATGTGTGTAGGTTGTCTTTCTCATTTAATTTTAGAATAAATTTTGACCGACCACTTACTTGTAGCAAGGCTGTGAAGGAGAGCATCTTGTTTTAATCATGATCCTTTAAATTTTAAAAGGGTTTTGCATATTCTTATAGTTCATGATATCATGATCATTTATAGAGCATGAATTTAGAACTTACATTCTCACCCCCTAGATTCCATCTTTAGTCATGCTATGCTCTCGAGGTTGGTATGTATCCTGTTGCTCCAATATTAATAGGTGAAAATGTATCTGAAATACTTGATATGTCAACTTCCTATCACTGGTACATGTATATATTATTTCTATTGTATTTTTCTAAACACATATGTGTCCAGGGGTCAGATCATTCCGAGAACAGATTTTTCTTCTCCTTGTCGTGATACACAACAATATTTGTGTTTTAAGTTGATGGTTGTTTAAATGTTTATATTCCACAATTATGCTTTTGACAGTCAACTTTCAAGGCGGCGAGCAGCCAGAAACGTTAGCACCCCGGGTGAAATGCTTAGCGTTATTTCGTCTGCCGTTACGTTCTGAGTTCAAATTCCGCCGTGGTCGACTTTGCCCTTAATCATATTGTGGTCGATAAATTAAGTACCAGTTACACACTGAGGTCGATATAATCGACTTAATCCCTTTGTCTGTTCTTTTTTGTCCCCTCTATGTTTAGCCCCTTGTGGGCAATAAAGAAATAAGTTAGCACGCCGGGCGAAATGTTTAGCGTCATTTCGTCTGTCTTTACATTCTGAGTTCAAATTCCACCGAGGTCGACTTTGCTTTTCATCCTTTCAGTGTCTATGCATTAAGTACCAGTTGCATACTGCCGTCGATGTAATTAACTCGGCCCTACCCCAAAATGTTGGGTCTTGTGCCTAGAATACAAAAGTATACAGTCAACTTCGTCTGAAGGTGTTTTACTTTTTTGTTATTCTCTTCCAAGCTGTGTAATACGCCTGTTTTTGTTATTCTATACTAGCCACTGCATCATGCGTCATGGACGATAATGTATGCAATATATATATGTATGTATGTATGTATGTATGTATGTGTGTATATATGCATGCATGTATGTATGTATGTATGTATGTATGTACTATGTATGTATGTATTCTCAAGCACCCATCCTATTTGCATAATCCTAGATGCTGTTATTGGAATGCCATCGTTTCCCTGTTTACGCGGTTGAAATGGACGCAGACACACATACAAACTCACTTACACACTCATACACTCAAAATACATTCATGAGTGAAACACACAAATATGTCCCCACTCAACCTATGATTTACTATGTCTCTATTTTACATTTTGTGCGATATTCCTTTCTTATGTTGTTTGTCAATGTCTATCTTTTCGTTAATATAGCAATATCATTGTTTCTCTTTGACTGTTTGTATATAGTTCTCATTTTCTTTCTCTTCCTATCTCTAACGTTCTCAGGAGAAAAGCTTTACAAGTTCGTACAGTGCACGGTTGCCTGTGGAAACAACTTCAAGCAAACAGTTTATTGTAAATATTGGAACATTTTCAAAAGTATAATTAAATACAAAATTGATACACATGGAAGACTAAAAAGCAACAACCGCGTCTCTCGCTGCTGCACACTAAGTACACATTGTCACGGGTAACCGAATTGTTACAAAGGGAAAATAAACAGCATGAAGTAATCTTATGCATAGAGAGAACGCATGCACGCATATACATGCATTGTACTTCTTTAATAGCACGCATCACGTCATACGTAGCGTCATTCATTCATTGAGATATTTTGCACTAAACACTTCGATTACACGTTTGTATCTGAAACAATAATCCACACCGAATTCGTCTTTCTTATGTTTCCTGTGGTGTTCTTTCCGTTTTGCATTAAGCAAACAAACATTTCATGGAAGATATTTTATCAGCCCCTGTTGCATTTGTATTCTAGATAAGATTAAAATTTGATGTTATTTAAACAAGTCTGGAAGTAAAATTTGCATATGAACTCGCAACTAAGTTCTGCAATCAGTAGGATTCACCCTTATCAATGTCAAATATGCCACAGGATCAACAAATTTCAAAGAAGTCTGAATAAACATTTTATGTTTCGTCAAGATCAGAATACACAGCTTGTTCACGCTGCAAGAAGATTAATGTGCACTCAATGTAGACGTCATTTTAAAGGTGTGTTTGGTCTACAAATAAGGATATGATCGCATACATCGACTATACTGAGATTATTACACTCTGCATTGGGTGTAAAATCATTATGTAAATATACAGTGCTCGATGGGTAAATTGTCACCATTTCATATTTTTAATTTCGCGCTTATGCATTGTTTGTTATTTATTTTGTCGACTACAGTTGAGCATCTTCTGTGCAAAAAGCAGCACCATGACGCTAATTACTCTGCCAGTAATTTGCCAGTAATTTGGGAACTGCTTGGCATTCGCTACGGACGCTCCAATACGAACATTTCAGAGTGTTTGAGCGTCAATCTCAGGAGAGTACAATCTCATGACATGCACCGAGAGTGATACAAATCAAACATCCAGTCAACATCATGGTGTTTGGAGTCATCACTAGTGCTGGCAACGTTATCCTTCCATTCATCTTCTCACACGACCTCAGACTCAACACGAAGGCCTACATCAAGTGCTTGCAGGAGGTAGAGCTGCCCTGATTCAACAGGGTCGCTGCTGGAAGACCCTATGTCTGGGAAGAGGACTCTGCACCATGGCGCATAAGCAGAAGAACCCAGTCAAGGCTGTCACACAATTTCTACAGTCACATCATCACTAGCATCTGGCCACCTACCCCTCCCCCCAGACTGCAATCCCTTTGATTAGTATGTGTGGCAGAAAATGGCTGAAATGGCACTCAGTATTTGGGCAAGAGTTACATATATCATTTAATCACAATTTGAAATTACCTGAAGCTGAGTCAAGCTGTTATTCAATTATATATACATACATACACACACACACACACACACGCACACACATACACACACGGACACACACACACACACACACACACACACACACACACATTTACGTCTCGCCAACGATTTGCAAAGAAGGTCACAGATGCTGGAAGTATGAGGGTTACAGGTCAGTGCAGGTGGTACATTTTGCAGCCACTTTTCTCTTTTTGATTTGCACCTGGAAACCTGTTAATGCTGGTTGCAACAAAGCTATTAATACCGTTTTGACACAACAAACTCCATTTTGTTCACTCCAAGGCTGTTTGCTCAAAGGTATTGTGAGCTATCTTCATTTGTAAGAGGTTACTCTTCAGCATTTCCTGGTATCTGAGCCATGGTCAACCAACATTCCTGTGCCCAATCTCAAACTGGCTGTATATGAGGACTTTGGGGGTATTCATTCGTCACTCATTCTGGTAACAGGGCCAGCCCAGCGCAAATGTGATGGTATACTGTAGCTCTCGATTCCACCAATCTTACACCTGCTAAACAGGTCGGAATTAGAAACTCTGTCTTTCAGTGAATAACCTCAGATTGTCCTCAGACAGCCTTTGTGAAAGATGTCTAGTTCGCTAATGTGCCGTATATACGGTGTCCACGATTCTGAGCCATACAAAAGAGTAGTAGTTAGAATGGCAGCTTTATAAACCTGCACTTTGGTGTCAAGTTTGATGCCCCTTTCGTTCTACAGGCAAAGAAGGAGTTTTGCCAAATGCAGTGGTTGCTTTTACAAGATGGTTTACGATTTCATCATCAAGGGAAGCGCTCAAATTCACTTTACTACCAAGATATTAAAATGACTTTACATAATTTAGGCTTTTCCCATCGGCCTGTATAGGAGTGTCAGGAAAATTGTGAACTGGTAGCCTCTGCTGGACACTTCGAATTTGTTTAGGAGTAGGGCATAGTTGGTGGATTACTTCCGTCTTCTTTACGCTGATGGTCAAACCAAAAGCTTTACATGCAACAGAAAACCTGTCTAGAAGTTTCTGAGCTTCCTCTAAGGACGTCACTACAAGTGAAGTATCATCTGCAAACAGTAGACCACGAATGATACTGGTGAGTAACATTTTTCTGGCTTTGAAACGATGATGATTGAATAGTCCACCATTTTGTTTGAAACTTGAATTTGACACCACTTTGTATGTCAGCAAAAGTATACCACTGCATCACTGAAAAGAAGAACGCAAACAAAACAGAGGGCATAACACAACCTTGTTTTGTGCCGTTTGTAATGCCGAAGGAAGCCGAGGTTTCCCCACCAGACGCGTCAGCAGCTTTCATTTCCTCATTAAAGGAGATGATAACTTTCACCATCTTGACAGGTATACTGAGCTTTTTCAGACCTTTCCATAGTGCTTACCAGTTAACAGAGTCGAAAGCCTTAGTAAAGTAAACGAATACAATGAACAACTCCTAATTTTTCTCATGTACTTTCACCATGACCTATCGAAGGGAAAAGATTATGTCGGTAGTGCCATGACTAGAGAGAAATCCGTACTGTGATTCTGGATAGATATCATTTACAAAGTGTTTGATGATTCTCTCAAGAATGAGACGTGCAATAATCTGACCAGCAATAGACAGAAGCAATATCCAACGATGATTATCACAGACACTTCAATTTCCCTTGTTGTTATAAAGATGTTGAATTGAGGCATCCTTGAACTCCTTTGGCCCCATCAAAATATTTACGAAGACGTCATGCAGTTTCTAAAAAACCTTCTGTCCACCAAGCTTATAGATTTCAGAAGGGACAGCATCCTTTCCAAGCGCTTTACCAGAAAGGATTTGTTGCATAGAGTTTACCACTTCCAGGAAGGTTGACCCCAGAGACAGTTCTGTTGTTTCAGTGGGTTGTAGAATAGGTGTTATAACATCAACATTAGTGACTGAGGTCACTCAAGTTCAACACGGCTTCGAAGTGATCTTTCCATTCTCTTAGGACGTTAGATTTGTCACTCAACATTGCCTTTATTGGATGAATAAATAGGAATAACACCGTGCTCTTGAGGAACACACACTTTCTTGAGGTTATCATAAAAGGCTTTAGAATCCTTTCTATCTGCAGCTTCTTGGAGTTCAGTAGCCTTGGAAGATCACCAAGCCTTTTTTTCTGTTTCAGAGCCCGCTGGACCTGGCCTCTGCATTTCTTATAGGCATTCTCTTTTCTGAATGAGCTCTTGTCATTTATCCATGTTCTGTGAGTCTGTGCATTTTATCTATCAACTGTTGGAATCTTTTTGGACTGTTGGAATCTTTTTGTATAGTTTTGCATGTGTGCATGTGTATGCGTGCGCGCGTTTCTATCTCTGTTTGTACACCATTAAGCTTGAGAACCAGTGTTTTTCTTTACATCCTCATATTCTAACAGTTCGACAATGACACCAGATCAAATAAGTACCAGATTTAAATTAAAAGCATTGTGGTAGAGCAATTCGATGAAAAAGAAAACCTTCAGTGTTCAAACACTACCAAAATCCCCTGACTGACACAATTTATATGTAAAAAGGCAAAAGATAAACGAAAAAAATATATACATTCTAGAAAATAATATTTTACC
>NC_142932.1:11848168-11858168 GCF_046866305.1 Octopus bimaculoides | reverse complement strand
CCCTCTCCCTCTTCACACGTCATGACACTTTCTCTTTCCATTAAAGCTTTTTGCTAATGCATTAAATGCTAAACAATGTCTCTTCTGCGGTATTTATATTATTGTTCATTATCTTCATAATACATATATATATATGCATAAATATTACATATATACAAACTTCCGAACATACATGCAGGCACACATACACACACACACACACAAACATGCGTATATACTCGTATATGTATTTATATGTACATATGTGTGCAAGTGTGTATATATAGGCAAATAAAATGAAATAATGTAATATATTTATATATATATATATATATATATATATATATATTTTTATATATATATATATATATATATATATATATATATATATATATATATATATATATATATATATATATATATATATATATATATATATATATATATACACACACACATACAAGTACACGCATACATATATATATATATATATATATATATATATATATATATATAAGCAAAAAAAGCTATCGATCTATTATCTATTTATCTATCTATCTAAAGACCCATTTTAAAATGTTCATTCATCTTAAATGGATGCTAATAAAACGTCATTTTAAAATCTGACCGTATTTGACTCATAAAATGAAAACTATATGATAAATAGAATTTTGATTATAATAAAAATATTAACAAAATTAATAATGCATATACATATACATACATACGTACATGCATACATACATACATACATACATATATATATATATATATATATATATATATATATATATATATATATATATATATATATATATATATATATACACACACACATACAAGCACACGCATACACATATATACATACAGGCCCACACACTTGGACTCACAGAGAAAATGCATACATATAAACATGCATATACAAAGACCAATCTTCTTAAGGTACACTGCATTAAATTTTGCCTAGTTAACTAACAAGACTTTCAACGATATTTTCAAAAAATGCGTATTATTGACGTTCTCAACAACAGAAAGGAAACTGTTAAAAATAATAAGAATAATATATATGTGCATACAGGCTTGTTGTTAAAAATGCTTTAGTTCTCTAAGTTATATTCTTATATAAAATTTTATTATACGTTATATGCTTTTATTTTCCTCGTTATTTTGTCTCTTATTCGTTGCTGGCATTAAATAAGCCGTGAGGAGTTAATTTTAGGAGCATTTACACAGTGTGTGTATACGTGTATGTATGTATATGCGTGTGCCTGTCTATACACATATGTGTGCATACATACATATATACACCTAGATGCGTATGTACATATAAATACATATACCTGTATATATGTGTGTGTGTGTGTGTGTTCGTACGTGTGTGTTCGTGCATGTGTGTTCGTATTTTTGTATATATGTAATGATATTTAGGCACATGTATATATCTATACTTATGCATATACATATATATATATATATATATATATATATATATATATACATACTTATACGCTACATTTGCATTTAAATAGACAAACACACACACACACACACACACACATATATATACACCTATGTCTATATCTATCTATCTATCTATCTATCTATCTATATATATATATATATATATATATATATATATATATATATATAGAGAGAGAGAGAGAGAGAGAGAGAGAGAAATAGATAGATAGATAGATACATATATATCTTTTGTAATAAAGTGACAGAAAAATTGGAAAGAAAAAAACAAAACACAAAAGAACCTGAAAAATAGAATATAAAACATATGCATTCCGGCGTTCGTTTCCTTCGGTGAAACAATATTAAAAATAAAACAAAAACATTTTTTCTTTCTCTTCTATTTACTGCGGATTTTTCTCCTTAAAAAATTGCTTTAGCGTAATGGAATGGTGAAGAAAAGAAGAACAAAAGAAATGGTGAATAAACAACAAATTAGATGACAATAATGGAAAGAACGACTTGTAGAGCAACAAGAAAACACTATATGAGCAACAAGACCAACAATAACGTCCTGATGACGTTTTGCTTCCTTTCAAATGAATTCCAGCATTTATTTCAAACACATTTCAAGCCTCAAACGAAGGGAATATCAAATTGAACCCTTAGGTCACGATGTTCACATTATTATTATTATTATTATTATTATTATTATTATTATTATTATTATTATTATTATTATTGCTAATATCCTGTTATTTTTATTACTATCATCACCGTCATCATTGTCATCATCGTCATCATCATCATCATCGTTGGTTTTATGTTGTTGTTATTAAGAATCGTCGGAACGCCGGTCAAAATACTTAGCGGCATGTCGTTCGTCTTTATGTTCTGAGTTGAAATTCCGTCAAGGTCCTTTTTGGCTTTCATAATTTCGGGTTCGATGAAATAAGTACCAGTTACCGACTGGGGTCGATATAATCGTCTAGCTCCCTTCCTCAAAATTTCAGGAAAAGATTATTATTAATTAGTATTATTATTACTATTATTATTATTATTATTATTATTATTATTATTATTATTATTATTATTATTAGTTTGTTATTCTTATTACTATCATCATCATCATCATCATCATAGTTGCATTTGTCGTTGTTATTAAGAATCGTTAGCACGTCACTCTAAACATGTAGGGGCATTAGATTCATCTCTATGTTTCTGTGTTCAAATTCTGCCAAGGTCGATGAAACAAGACTTTATCTTTGATTTTTTTCAGAGCTGATGAAAGAAGTAACAGTTGAGCGCTGGTGTCGATATAATCGATTTAACCCCCCCCCCCTCAAAATTTCATATGAGATCAAGACATTCAATATCATTGAAAGAGTGGCACTCACGACACAACAATGAACAGCATTTATTCTGATTGTTTACGTTCCAAGTTCAAAATCCGCTGAAGTTGACTTCACTTTCCATCCTTCAGGGTCGTTAAAATATGTAGCAATTGAGCACTAGACTCGATGTAACCAATTTGCATGATCCCTTAAATTTGCGAACCTTGTGCCAAATTTTTAAATTATTGCTGAGGTAGGTGAGCACACAAAATGGTTAGCATGCCGGATATAATTCTTAGCAGCATTTTTTCAGGGTCTTTACTTTCTAATTTCAAATCCCGCCGTGATCTACTTTGCCTTTCATGCTTCCAGGGTGAATGAAATGAGTACCAGTGAAGCAGTAGAATCAATGTAATCGACTAACCTCCATCCACTACAAAATAAATTGAGGGGTTTTGCCAACATTGCAAAAGAATATCATTGAAAAATATTGATAGTAGTTTTACTGGCTTGAAAGAAAGACCGGATACGCTCATTAGGCATGCAATTATTTAGTGAAGCTTATTGGCAATTTCCACAAATGATATCCCTTTCTGCTGTAAGTCCTTAACAATGACTGCTAGATCTTCTATCTACCGCTATCTTAAGTAGAAAATCCATGGTAATGTTTTTAATAGGTTATCTTTTTATTTGCGTCGTCATCATCCTCACCGGGTGTCTTATCGAGACTAATGCAACTCTTCTACTCGGGTTGTACCGATCAAGAGATGTGGCTTGGTTTTTATATCACATTAGTCTTTCGCTACATGAAAAATCTCACCTGAGCACACCAAAGTAGCAAAGCTAGCAGTTGTTCACTAACTGGATTGATTATTTCGGGACACCTACTTTTTCTTTCTTTCTTTTTTATTGTGTTTTGTCCATCAGATCAGCATTTAGTGATATTCATCATTTATTCAATATGTACATTTGCTACCAATATGTTCATTTGAACTTACCCCGGCTCGGGTGGTTACGGGATATTAACCCATAGCAGTTAACCGGACATATACTACTACTATATGTAGGCACAGAGTTGGGAACAGCAGTAGCAGAAATATGGTGACACACTCCTCAAAAACCATGGAATTCCTTGAAAGGACCCCACTAATAGATGCATGACACCCCTCAAGATTCATCAAAATTCATATCATTAGCTTATCTCACAAATTTTTCTTCAGTTTATTATAATTCTAATAAATGAAAGGAACGATGAATATCTATACTATTAAGTGAAACTAAGTTAATACATGCAGCAGACACAGCAGCTAACAAAAACATTTTGTACTCCCTCAGATGTATTCTTATAGAAATATTAAAACAAAGCGAAAACCTTAGAATGCAAACATTGAGATATATATGATCTGTGAATTTATAATGAAATCAATAACTACACAATAACAGACACAAAAAGGAAAACAATGTAACTGAGGTAGTAAGAACTATTGAAATATACAATGATAAGAACAAAATATGAAAAAAAATATTTTTAAAAAGTACGCTGAAGTATCTGAAATAAAAAAAAAACGTCTGAAACAATAGATTTTCGCTAAATCATATAGAAACCTTCGTCTTAAATATCGAACCGAACAATCACTTGAACAAAACAAACAGTTCAACCCCAAAACAAGAATATTTTACTAAGAACTAAATAAAAATCAAACTGAAAAGAATCAATGTAGACCAAATAGAAAAAACAAATGTGGTGGTGAGGTATGGAGAGTAACTGATGGTCACACACAGACGACAACATTAAAAACAAGAAGCACGGCAGTTGAGCGGTGTGGAATGTTACAAAAACTCAAAAATTAACCCTGATTCTTCAAATGTAGAACTTGTAGAGGCAGGATAATGGCAAAGTCACAATTATGTGCAATGATGAAATTATTTCTCTTCATTTACCCAGAGCGGTTATGAATCAACTCTTCCATCTCCTCAAAATTGCTGGCATAGTGCCAAAATTAGGAAACAATTAGTAACATACCGACATCATAATTATTATAAACTCTGCTGCCATTGTCTTCACCATCACAATTATTTTAAATGCTGTTATCGTTATCAACTTCAAGACTATTATTGTGATGAAAAATAAAATTATGATATCCATAATAATAATAGTTCAGTCATAATTATCAACCACATCGTCGTCATGGTTGTCGTTGTCACAATATTGTCCGCATCCTCTTTCCCCACCTCGACTTGCCTCTCTTCCTGATCTTCAGCATATGTCGCCTTTGCTGTTCTAATGTCCGATCAACAATTTCTAAGGTGACATTGAATGGCGAATCTATATGCGTTGCTGACAATGCATAACGATGCCGAATCGCATGTGTCTTTCTACGATAACGTCCTTCATAGCATTGTGGTATGTTTTGCACACATGTTACCTATAGAGAGAATAATTTTCTCTCGAGAAAAATTACTACAGGCTATGTCTTTCCCAGTCAGTGTGTCCATAAAGGTTTAAGCAAGTTTAGACACAAATATATATCTTACAATGTAAAACCGTCTTCAGTTAAAAAAAACTCATATTTTGGCAGCTATAACTGAGGAAGGTCTAACGTAATGGATCAATTTATCAAATATTAGGCAGACCTGGAACGTACGTATTCAGTAGTTTCAAGATTCACCATTTGGTTTGAATTCATTATTACAAATTATAGAACTCGATGCCACTTACGCTGATACACAAAGCATCGACGTGGAGTAGTTTGGTAAATTGGAATCAAATCCTAAAATTTATCAGGCACCGTATTTTAGCATAGCTCGATATATATATATATATATATATATATATATATATATATATATATATATATATATATAAACACAATATGTGTTTTTATGTTCTAATAGTACTTTCATGCAATGAGAGCATGCGAAAAAAATATGCGAGACCTTGTGGCAGTGCCAAAAGATTGCGCAGAGACACCAGACGTGTTAAAACTACTGTCTGGCATTGTCTTATTGCAGGAAACTCATACTAGCACACTTTTCTTTGTAAATTTGTTGTGGAACAACCTGTGGAGAGGATTTGTATATAGGGATCAAATGTTTATGCTGCACAATTATTTGAATACATTCATAAAAGTGCATGTACGTACTGGTGAATTATATGCCACGCGTCAGATGTCAGAGCGATCACAGAGAAGCGTGAAATGTAGTGTTTTATTCATTAACACAACTCACCGCCTTGTCTGGGAATCGAAATCACAGCCTAGACACTGACTCAGACGCTCTCTCTTTCTCTCTGAACCTATCTATCTTTTCATGCTCCTCTCTCTTTCTGTCTGTTTCTTTCTTTCGCTTTCACTCTCATTCTCTTTTGTTCGTGTGTGCGCGTTTATATACATAGAAAAAGAGAGAAAAAGCCAGACAAACAAATAAAGAAAGAGATTAGTCGTAATACTCAGATTTCTTACAATATTGTGAAGTTGGTCACTTTTATTCATAGACAAGATGAGATTCTAATTAACCTACATTCGTACTGGAGCATCTTAATTAATTTTCGTTCTTAATGTCAATGTTATAATCATCATCACCACTATTATCATTATTATTATTATTAATATTATTATTATTATTAATAGTAGTAGTAGTAGTAGTAGTAGTAGTAGTAGTAGTAGTAGTGGTAGTAGCAGTAGTAGTAATAGTAGTAGCAGCAGCAGCAGCAACAGTAGTAGTAGTAGAGCTATTGTTAACATCAACGATATTGATATTACTATTAACATTTTATATATATACATATATATATACATATATATATATATACATATATATATATATACATATATATATATATACATATTCATATATATATACACACATATATATATACGTATATATATATATATATATATATATATATATATATACACACACACACACACATATATATATATATATATATATATATATATATACACACACACACACACATATATATATATATATATATATATATATATATATACACACACACACACACATATATATATATATATATATATATATATATATATATATATCGGTCTTGTTTTTTTTTTTCGTTTAGCTATTGTTACAAATAACCAAATAAGACTACGAACTATTACGAGAAAATACATATCAGAAAGAAGATGGGAAAAGAACAAAGAACAGAAGACAATGACAGAACTGATTAAGAGGAAGAAGACCAAAATCCAGGACGTCTTTCATATCATGTATATATAGAATCAATAACCTGTGCCTATTTAAAATGGCTGCCAAGACGTATTTTTGTTAATACTTGGTGTGAGTCTTTAGCCGCACCAATGATGTAGATGCATACATAAGCAATCATACATAATGTATGGTTTTCTTCTTTGTTTTTGTGTACGTCTCTGTCTCATAATGTCTATGTTTGTTTTCATACCGAATGTATATATATATATATATATATATATATATATATATATATATATATATATATATATATATATATATATATATATATATATATATATATATATATATATATATATATGTACATATAGATAGATAGATAGATAGATAGATAGATAGATAGATAGATAGATAGATAGATAGATAGATAGATAGATAGATAGGTAGATAGATAGATAGATCTACATATATATATATATATGCATACATATATATACATATATATACACACACAAACATATAGATAGATAAATAGATAGATACATTGACAGATATTCATTTATATATGTATACACACGCAAACATGTATAAATGCTTACAAATGCACACACACACTCGCACACTCACACACGTATGTACCTATATATATTTACGTACGTACCATATGTACGTACATATAGTACATATGTAAGTATGGTCGCAAGTATAAATGGAAATCAAGTGTGCATATACATGAGTGCGTGGGTTTGTGTGAGTGTATGTGTGTGTTTGCGCGTTTGTGTGGGCGTATGTGTGTGTGTGTGTATCTATACATTCAGAAAAGTGTCTTCTTCAGTACGGTACAAGATAAGCCCACGGTTAGAGGAAAATGGCTCCTGAAGCAGACCCTCAAAGGATTAGTGATATTATCGAATGTTCAATACAAGAATATTTTCACAATGCTCTTGAAGATAGCTATCCTTAGGGAATTCTTCGTCAGCTTTACATGGAGAGATAGCAATTATTGAGAACATCGAAATAGAGAAAATAGACGTAATATCAGCCATTCATGAAATGAGCCTAAACCCAACCACAGGCTCGACTGGATTGCCACCAATCTACCTGAAGAAATACAAAGGGGTTCTTGCAAGACCACTACAGCCCCTCTCCAAGACATTCCGTGCAATTGGGAGACTTCCAAGAAGTGAAAATAAGGCATAATATGTCCTATCTATAGCTGAGCAGATGCTAAAAACCACTGACCAGTCTCTCTACCTTTCATATCAGCAATTTTGTGGAACGTATTGTCAGGAGGAAACTGATCGCCTTCTTCGAAAATAATGAGTTGCTCCCTAACAACAAGCATGGTCTCCGCCCAGGAAGAAACTGCCTTACATTGCTTTGGCAGCATTATGAATAGGTGTCGAAACAACTAATGAATCGCTCAAACGTGGATGTGATATATCTTGACTTTGCAACGGCCTCTGTTAAGATCGGTCACGGGATGACATGTCACGAGCTACGGAGACTCGGCATAGTAGAAAAACTGAGAGAATGGTTACATGAGAGTAATAGTGTGTGGAATTCTTCAGGGAACTGTATTGGAGCTACTGCTGTTTATGGTGGCTTTCTTGGATATACCTTCCGTTACGTAGACATCCAAAAATTCCAAGACCTATGCTATCAGTTAACCAGTGTTCATATGCCACAACAAGAATACTTTGGTCCAGCAATCACGGAGTCAAGTGCAATGCGTAATCTGGGGATTGATATGAGCAATGCCGCTTCGCTTGGCGTACATATCACCAAGAAGGTGACAATATGTAAGCGATTGACTGGATGAATTGTGAGACTCTTCAGAACAAGGGAACAGGAAACAATACTGCTTCTATGGAGAAATTTTGTACTCAGCCACCTGGACTACTACTCTCAACTGTGGCCAAACCGCAGTTTCAAATTAGTAACGTCTAGATTCAGGGCCATGTACTGTAGTAGCTTGGTATTCAAGGACCCAGAACAATCTAATGCCTTTCCAAAATATCTGAGGTATCTTCATGGAGTAAAGGTAGGTGTTTTAAAGAAGCAATTTAATATCCTGCTGTCAAAGGTACCAGATTAACCTGTATCACAGAAAGAAACACAAACGAGCAAAGCTTTGTCAAACTCCCGCCTGCACCAAGAAGCCAATCTCATAAGAATTGCCGTTGAAAAGGTGATGACACTGGTGGTGCTCCAGATTAGCCACAACCTGAGAGTTGAATCATATATAAAAACTAAACGATGTTGGGCCTTCATTCATGGAAACAACGGAGAACTCCACTGGATATCACCGTGTACGCCCTCACCATCGGGTATTGTTCGATCTTGAATATGAGGCTTTGCGTAACCCTGGAACAGAGGGACCAAGGCGCGAGCACACAACAACAATCCAGGCGAGTAACAGTAATTAGCAGAACGAGCAAGCATACGAATAAAGTTGAACAGCCGCAACAACTATTTAAATTTCAGAACCGATTTCCCAATCAACCTATTTATGCAAACAAGTCTATTTTATTCAAATTGAAGATACCTCTAGTATCAGTAGAACTATAACACAATTCACGTAGTTTGCACGCCATTTCGAAACCAAACCACCAACATATGCAAATATACCGCACAATTATGCAATTTCAAAATTCTATTATGCTTGAAAAAAACACTCAATTCCTTTCTACTTAGAGTTTTGTCACTATTCAGCATGTAAAATTGAATGATGGCGATAGATTTATGATACTGAGGTTTTGCATCACCAGTACAGGTTATCCTTTAAAATTATGACCAAGTACTGACCATTGTGAAGACTTACATAAAGATTTTCATGACAAGATGGCAGCAGCATGACCTAAGTAAAAGCACGTCATTTAGCAGAGTGTAAAAATAAATAGTTTGCCTCTAATAATATACTGCATATAAGTTATGAATAACGCATTGAGTGCTATAAGTTGTTAAAAATATCAATAAATAGAAAACCATAACATACACACACACACACACATACACACACACACGCGCGCGCGCGCGCGCGTGTG
>NC_142932.1:11820668-11840668 GCF_046866305.1 Octopus bimaculoides | reverse complement strand
CCAGCCAATCGAATATGCATAAATTTGATTAACGAAGATGTGAAGCCTTTCACCAATTTATGAATCCAAAAAGAAACATACACACACACATACACACACATACACACAAACACACACACACACACACACACACACACACACACACACACATACACACACGTGTATGTAAATAAATATGACCGTGATATACGTATTACTAAACTATATTCTTTACGTTTGAATTGTGGTTTCATACTTCGATAGCTTCCGACTACCTCTTTCATATATTCCGATTTGTTGTAATTTAAATGTTTATAGAATACATATTTTTCCTTCAATAAATGATACGTTCCCAAAAGCTGGTAATTTTTATGGCAGTTTTCTCAGTATCAAAACACGATTTAGTCTTCACATAAAATTAGTGATGTATTTTCCTGATTTTAACATACAATACTGTAGCACTTATCCAGCTTGATGATATCTAACATTTTCAGCAATCCCAGAATGCTGTGCAATATCATGGAATATATCGTACTTTGTATTTAGCAAACAAATCCTATTTTAGAAGTTGATCAAATGGCATATATTATGTTAAAAATAACTTTTACCTTTACTCTTTTCCGTGGATTAATAAAGATTAAATAAATATACTCTGCTCTAGAGCTGTATTAGTTTGTATTTGTTAAAAATAGTTCTTTACTTTCTAAACTCTAGAGCTGTATTAGTTTGTATTTGTTAAAAATAGTTCTTTACTTTCTAAACGTTTAATTTGCATCCTACGAGTGTTATTCTTTATACATAGTACAGTGTAATACATTGGACTCTCCCATCGAAGACGACGTATGAAGGTTCAGTATTTGCCGAACGACCTAAACACTAATATATTTATAGTGATCAAATGCATGTGCCGCACTTCAGCTCACTCCCGTCATCGAATCAGCGTTGGCTGAACAAATGCACTGTGCTCCACGCGTCAAATTTCAAAGTGAACGCAGAACAAACTCAGATGAAATATTTTGCTCAAGAACACAACACTCCACCCAGTCTAGGAATTGAAACCATGATCTGGTAACCGTGAGTGTAACACCCTACCCACCAGGCCATACTATAATATAATATAAACTATATGTATCGTATATTGAAAGGCAAGTTGTCTGTTTGTGTGTGTGTTTGTGTTTGTGTGTGTGTGTGTGTGTGTGTGTATGCTGTGTTGTGTAAACCACTTCTACTCATACAATTTTCAACCGAATTTGACAAAATTTGATATATGTGCACTCTTTGACTTAGGACACTTTTTCTTAAAATTTTTTCCTCAAAATTCCGCGCCCCTAATAGAAATAGTCTACTCTAAGTTCGCCTAGAATTTGGCTTGAGTCAGCGAAAAAACGTGACACACCCAGCTGCAAAAAAAAAAAAAATCAATACTTTACTTTGTCAACTGTGGCGAGCTCTTATGGACTGCTTGCACACTACTGCCAGCAGTATTCATTTGCGAATTATGATTTGCTTCTGTTTTCACGTGAACGCTATTTTTCACATTCTAACTTAAACTATCCATTTCAAAACTCTTACCCAGAATTACAAATCCTTAATTCGTTCTCTTGACTAACATTTTTGCCAACTATATTTTACTATTTTTGGGGTGCTACACATTCAGCGCTTTTTCCTTAGGATTTTTTTCTGTTGCGTGTGTATATATATATATATATATATATATATGTGTGTGTGTGTGTGCGTGTGTGTGTGTGTGTGTGTGTGTGTGTGTGTGTGTGTACGTGTGTGTGTGGCAAGAAGAAAATGGAGAGAATCCAGAGGTAGTATTCATCAACTGTTAGACATTATATTATGTCTATTTATTTATCTATTCTAAAGATTTCAGATAATATATAAATATATGTGTAAAGTATTAGTAAGGGTAAAATCATTTATTACCCTCACCTAATTACTATAGCCAGTAGGGTAATTGCCACGCAATAAACAACACTTGTATATTGGATGGATACTATCCCTTAGTTGGTTGGATTCACAGCCTCTAACTCTCTTTAAATTGAATTATATATATGTATATATATATATATATATGGGCGCTGGTGTGACTGTGTGTTAAAAAGCTTGCTTCCCAACAACATGGCTCCAGGTTCAATCTCACTGCGTGGTAACTTGGGCAAGCATCTTCTACTATAGTCGTGGGTTGACCAGACTCTAGTGAGTGGATTTGCTAGGCGTAAACGGAAAGAAGCCCGTCGTATATAGATAGATAGACAGATTGCTACTTATTTTGTTGACCATGAAAGGATGAAATGAACTCAGAGATGTTCTGCAAGATTTCAACTTAGGACGTAAGATCAGAAGAAATGTTGCTAAGCAATATTTCCGGTGTGCCAACGATCCTCATCTCTATTAGATCTATAATCTAGATCTATTATCAATCAATTTCTAGAAGTTACCATACTGTACATTTTGTAGGGACAAATATTCTAACGTCAATTTCTTCCATTTCTTAACTGATTTTAAACTGTAAATTGAGTGAAACTTGACTGATACTTCTAGCAGCTGTGCGACCACATAAAGACTTTCTCGTTCTCGTTGTGTGGTAGTGAAGGTGGATGTCATTTATATTCTCCAGCGGAAGTAATTATTAATTCTGATTCTAAATTTGTCTATTCATTATTAATTAGGTTTTGTTGAATAGTACGCGTCACTACTTCCTGGTATATTGCAATAAACAGAGGTTATTCAATAGACACCGCTAACTAGATATTGACTGAGAAATATTGTAACATTATCCGGTCTTCTTCACGAATATTCTCACAAATACAAACACACGTACACCTGAACACACTCGTATACACTCTCTCTCTCTCTCTCTCTCTCTCTCTCTCTCTCTCTCTCACACACACACGCACAAATACACGCGCGGACACACATATGCAAACATAAACACACACGTATTTTTAAATATACGCAATGATATAGACGATAATGAAATGAAATATTAATAAACTGTTTCATTATATGATGCAAGCTAAGTTTCCATTATATTTCTTGGAGTCAAATTGTTATTTAATACCGGTTATATATATTGTATACATTTTACTCTTCTGCCCAAGAGATTTTGTAAGTCTATAGTTCGTCGGTTGATCTGCTGAAAATGCCTCTCCAGTTCTCCCTGAATTATGCTCACATGTGTTGGAATCAGGACATTGTGATGATGTATTCTTAGACTGAGGATGCTCAGAAAAAGGACGGAATGTCCATGACTGACAAACCTTTAATCATAGTTCCTGTGCAGCCAAAGCAAAGTAATGTGTAGGACATCTTAAGATTTCATACGTGAACTAAAATATATATATATCTAGGGCGAGTAAAATTCCCGGGATCCATAGACGAGTTCGCTCCAGTGGTCATTGTCCTTTATCATCGCTACTGTGTCCTGTGTCTCTCAGAGACCCATGTCTGTCCTTAGGGCATCAACATATGTGATCTTCGGTCTCATTCTTCTAGTGTGTCCGTGTAGGGTGTCCCACATGAGCACTGAGTGAAGTATCAAATCTGAATGACGGTGAGCATGTCCTGCTAACCTCAGTCTCCGCTGTGTTATTTTCGAGCTAACTTTTGTATATATTTTATTGTGTCTGGGGAGAGTCATTCTGCTTTAATGTCTTATTAATTAACACACTCGCCGGTTTGATTTCCATTCATTTACTTATCTGTTTTTTCCAAAATTTTCGTTGCTTCTTGCAACTTCTTCAATAGTATATATTTATATATGCATACACACACACACACACACACACACACACACACACACACACACACACACACATATATATATATATATATATATATATATATATATATATATATATATATATATATATATATATATATATATTCATACATTTATATTGGTTCATCTGATAAATAATGCAGAGTTTTCAAATGCATGAACTAAAAGTCGGAGGGAGACGGAATAAAATAACTGTATCAACTTGCTATAAAAGCAGACGGTAATTTTACATTATACTCGTTGTTAGTGCAAGTATTGAAGAGTGCAGTTAGATTTTAACAGTTACATTTTCAAAGCTATAATGGAAGTGACGAAGGAACGTATTCGGCGTATTTTCCTTTATGAGTTCAATAAAGGCAACGGGAAGTGCGGGGAATATTATTGCAGTATATGGGGATCGGACAATAAGCGTAAGCCTGTATCAAATGTGGCTCCTGAAATTCCGAGCCAGAAACAACAGCCTAGAAGACGAGCCTCGTCATGAAAGATTCTTCAGAATACTTTCGGGCTCGATTAAGTAAGTACCAGCTGAACACTGGGGCAATGTAATCGACTTTGTGCCTCCCCCAAAAGTGTTGTCCCCCACGCCAAAATTTAAAACCAATATTCGTCTCATTATTATTAGTAGTAGTTTTTGTTTTTGTTGTGACTAAAATGATGTGCAGCTTATAACGTGTTTGCATTGTGTTTCTAAGGAAATTAACGGTTTCATTATTTTTGAAATAATACAAAGCGTGACATATATACTTTGATTTGAGCGAATTGGATTTATGTATATTGTGATTTAATTTTGTTTTATTTATAAGCTTTTGCCTAATTGCCTTGTTTGCGTGTTTTTTTTTTTAAGTATACAGAAGTAAATTCTATAAAAATATAATTTTAATTATTTGCATTACGGTGAAAGAGTATGATGAGAAAAGTCGATAGCGTATAAATTATTAAATGTTACGACCAAAAAGAGGAAATATAAAAGCAATAACATTACATTTTATATAATACTTTATATTTTATGCGATCTCTAGGTAAGGATTTTACAAAGGAGTAAAGAAAAATCGGCAAGTTATGGAGGTTCAATCTAAGATTTATGCGTACAGAGTCATGTATTTTCGAATAAGAATATGCGATAAGAATAAATTAGATTTATTTAAGACCACTGATGTTTGATAGATTGGTAGTATTTATGTTGCTCTTAGAGGTTTTCTGCAAGAAATCTGTCACGTATCATATATCTCTGTGGAATTGTGATTAATTTTGAATGATGGTATTAGTAAAATCGCTGTAAAAGAACTGTTGAGAAATGGTGTTATAGACGAATAAAATGGCGGGAAACTAAGTAGGGATTTTAATTCAATATTCTATGAGTTCTGCTAAGATTACTGAATTGTAATCTGATTGGTAGGATTTTTGGTAGCCTAGTTCATTTGTAGCAGTGCACATGTTACTGAGATAAGCAAAAAGCTAAATATTAATTTCTCATAGAAAGAGATTATTAAATTTTGATCACATGGTTCTTTGAATGTTAATTAAATGAAGTTATTATTATATGTTACACATGTATAAGATGTGTGCTTCTAATAGTAACAGGGTTGTATTAGCAGATAGGTGTTTAGAATGGGTAGTAGCATACCAGCCTATAGCAATTATAAACGTAGCTTAATTATATGTTTGTGCTCTCAAGACACAACTAAACATGTAGGCAAGCATTGCTTAGTTATGGATTATAATTATGATTTGATGAAAAAGAGTTTTGTCGATGAGCAAATAAAATTGAATCTCAGAGGAAATAATTTATACATCAATGTTATGTTTGGTAAAAGAGATAAGGCAAAAAAGTGGCTAGTATTAAAGAAAACAGTGAGGGTATATATATATATATATATATATATATATATATATATATATATATATATATATATATAATTTAAAATTTGTCGTCAATTTAGAGTAGCAATATTGATGGATTGAATTGACATTTCCTCCGGGAGAAAATTATCAGAATAAATAGCATTATATCATATTTTATATACGAAGATGATTACACCTAAAATGGTACTCTGACAGCACGAAGTGTCTGGGATTTGTATTATATTATACAGAAGAAAATGAGTTGGAGAAATAAAATGGAAAATCTTTAAGATGAATAAATATAGATTTCGAATTTTGGCACAACGCCAGAAAATTCTTGGGAAGGGTAAGTCGATAACGTGGACCATAGTGTTTCACTTGTAATAATTTTATCGACACCGAAAGAATTCATGGCAAGGTCTATCTTGAACATAGATCATAAAAGCAATTGAAATGCCACTAAGCATGTCAGCTGGCGTGCTAGCGACTCTGCCAGCTCGCAGCTTTAATTGAAGATGAATAAATACTAGAAACAAGTTTTAAACATGAGCAATGTGGTGGAAAATATATGGTATACAGATATAAAGGAATATACAGATGTATGGATGGACAGGTTACCAAAAGGCAGTTGAGCGAAATTGTATATCTGGTAAAATATTCTACTTAAGCTTTGATACAAATTCCATGGTTATTATATATGGTCATCGTGCGCGGTGATGGTACTTAGCCTGCAAATCCCCAATTTTACTTACATTATTTCATAATGCTAATACTTCTCAAGATAATCTTCGAACACGTTGATGTAATACCGAGTCGTTACCGGAATCTAGCTGCTAGATAAATAAGTCTATGTATGTCAGTGTTGGAAGCCATGATTGGGGAGGTGATCATGTTGAAAATACATGCACCGTGTATTTCTCGTACAAAAGTTTAGGCACGGCTTGAATACATAGTCACTGTGACATGCTGCAAGAATAATGTAGAGTCGGTTATGATTAAGCAATTGCAACATCACAGCTACGCACAGGGATCTCAGCTCCGTTCAGTGTCCTGATTAGTGTAAGAGGTGTATAGAGGAGTTCATATTCAACCGATGGATGCCTTTTACACAAGGTCTATAGTGAAATGGTTGGCGGAGTTCAGCATATTACTGCAACAAATATATAATATTCTGCAAATTTCTTTTGGGACATGCCGTTGGTAGACGAGTACAGTCTTCCCTGTAGCTGTATTTTGAATGGTGATCAAGTGTAGTACAACTTCCTCTGCATCTTGTTAGTGAATATTGTGTCTATTTGAGTAGGAGTGACTGAGGAGTGAGTAAGTAAAAGCTGTTGATATAGAGATATGCTTCAGGTGACGGAACGTAGATTGTAGTCTCTTTTATAATCTTATAAGCGCGTTGCACATTTGCGTACTGTAAATATGTATGTATTTATGCATGCATGCATGAATGTGTGTATGTATGTATGTATGTATGTGTGTATGTATGTATACATGTATGCATATTATCGACCTCACGCACTTAATGTATCTATGTACGAATGTACGTACTCTGCTTGTTCACATGTATAAACTGCGATTTGACGCGGTGGGGAGGCTCCACTCAAAGTGCCGATTGTTAAAACACCTGAAAGTCATGGACAAGCGAGACAACTTACTCCAAATCCCACTCACGTGTCACGCACATTGATGTTTCCCCATTTCTGTGGTTTATAAACATTAGAAACCTGAAACAAATTGAAGGTGAACTGAATTGACAATCAATGACCTGGTATCTTTATTTCCTCAAAGTTGAAACAGTTGAATATACCATCCTCATATTCAAGGAAATCAGCGGAAATTATAAGCACGGACGTAGAAATGCTGAAAAGAATATTAGCAACCTCCACCACGAGCTCATCTCTAACTTCGGATTAATGAACAGAACTGGATCATACACATCAGACCCCTGTCTACACACTGAAGATTCATTAGCCCAAATCCTCCATTAAACCCATTATTAGATCACTCTGTCCCACAAAATAAGACTTAAGCCGAATTGCCAAATGCATAATCGACTGAATTATACCTCTAGTTAGGAATAATTCAAACTTCTACTTTGTAATTGGGCTATTAAGTCATCATTTGATTCCTCTGCCTTTCTAATAAGTCACGCACCCACTTCCTTCAGTTCGATATTTCCAACTAAAGTACCTTCATATAATCAATTCCTTTATATAAGGCGCTACTCTTTACAAGCAAATACGTTCCTATTTCCCGCTCCAAAATCGACAACATCCTGGTGGCTAGAAAAACAGTTCTATATTTCAATAGTAATTACTGATTTCTCAACTCGTCTATAGATTCATTTGGTTTTACCATGGGTTCACCCGATTCCGCCCAGCTTTCTGACCTAGTCGGACTCTTCATTCTTTCCCGAAATAACCGACGCTTCACCAAACTTTCCAGAGGTTTCTATAGAGATTATGGATTCCTTACAACCACTGGTTTATATCAACAGTCCATTGAACGCACCTAGAAGGTCCTCAGTATTTTCTTCAAAAATTCATACCTTACAATATACTTTGAAAACAATTCTAATTTAGTGAAATTCTTTGATTTCACTTCCGACATAGACGCAGGCCTGTATTATTTTTTTCAGTATACCTAATCAACCACAATAATATATGAACAATATATAACGTTATATATACGTTATATATAACCCTATATGAACGTTCTATCCATTCACCGTGTACTTGCTCTTAATAGTATCGTCTCTGGTGTCTCTATTAGCAAATGAGGACATCTTTAATACTCACGCCTCTCCCTATGAGCAAACTCTGCAGAATAGTGATTTCCGTGAGAAGATTTCCTGTATCCCCAACATTAAACTAAAAGCTAAACTCGCACTTCTCTTTCCCACTTTGGATCCCAGCCCCGTCAGGCCTACATTTATCCATCCACACTCTATCAACCTACAAATTAACCCCCAACGCACTGCACTCGCCTCTCCCTCAGGCCACCTCGAACATTTACTATACTCCCTAATTAGAACTACACACAACATCTCCTCGCTCTAAGCCTCCAAGTGTAGAAAGCGCGACAAATTATGGTCCGCGTCAACTTTCTCCCTTCAAGTTAAATCTTGTAGTTGCCGCCCAGCGACTACACTGATGACAGCTCCGGTCCTTCTTTGAGATAACCGGTCATACGAAACAAACCTCTAAAGGTATGAATTCTAACCCCTCAGCTGGTCTAAAAACATGCAAATGCTGGGTCTCCCAACTCTGTCTGCTTTAAGGTGTCTGTCTACGCAATAACATAGTCAGTAAATTCTGGGTAATAACACCAGGGAAGCGTTTACATTGGCGGTGGTATTTGAGACTATGAAAGGAATGCCGCTAAGCATTTCGTTTGAAGTGCTAAACATACTTCCAGCTCACCGCCGTTGCACCTATTATAATAACTGTTTCATAACTTGGTACAAAATCAGCTATTTTTCAAAGAAACGGCAACTGGTTTACATTAATCCCAGAAATTGCTGGTAAATTGTTTATCAAACCGGAAATGATGAAAAGCAAAGTCGTCCTCGGATGTATTTGAGCTAAAGAACCTAATATAATAGTGACTATTATTATTATGATTATTGAATTAGAGAGCAGGGCATGCCGTCAAATTGACACTGGGGTAAAATATACGAAGCCCAGTATACCCATCATGACTACCCATCTGATAAGGGTACACTAGGCACATACATCGCAACCATATGTGCGCAACATAGTGGTCTCTTATCAAGATAAACAGTACATGACCTTGCTGGTGGGGCCCAGTTAGTATTTTCTTCAGGTCGAGTAACCCATCAAGAGGTCCCTGAATAAGGTTTGTTTAAGGATGTTGAGCAAAATACCCATGTTTCCAAAAGTGAATTATTCAAACCCCAAAGAATTCCTCTCGAAACATGGCTATGATGCTCCCACACTACGTTTGCACGTGGTCAGAGATGCACATATCGTCAGCCACCAAGGGATATGCTCAACTGGTTACGGTCAAACAACAGACAAGCAAATCTGTGGTATTAAGCAGAATATTTGCTGTAGCCCATCTTTTATACCAAGACAAAACAATGTACATGATAACACTTCCAATCAGTTAAGATGAGAAGCCATGTTAGCCACTGCCTGGTATTACATCAAGACATTTATTATTATTATTATGATTATTATTACATTTTATTGGAGTATTAAATAGTCCAGTAATATAGGGTGCATAATTCCTACTTTAAGTTTCCAACCTTTCATAAATGCCCTTCAGCATTAGTACTATCAAATCGGTTAACCCATTCATAGTTCTTCTAACGTCTAACAGCATAATTCCGCGGCGAAATAAAGAAATGGAGTAGAAAAATTGCCCGAAGTGTTAGAAAGAAAAACAGAAAAAGAAAAGAACTCAACATCAGATGGGAGATAATGAGAGAGGAAAATAGAAAAAAAGCAGCGAAGAGTTAAAGAGTCAGCTAGCGAGAAGATGATAGAGGGAAGGAGAGACAGAGAGGGGGAGAGAGTAGTAGAGCGAGAGAAGGTTGGTGATTTGCGTTTACAGGTATAATTGTTGTTTGTATTGATGAAGTTCTTGTTCATTTTGTTGTTAGCTTCTGTGTGAATTGGAAATTTGTTTATATCAATAGAAAAATATCAACATCGATAAAATTGATTAGAGGATGACTGCGACAAACCTACTAATTAGAAGTCATTTTCTAATTTTAATGAACTTGGTTTTGGAAACATTGTCCACTGGATTAATTGTGGTTTTCAGAATAACTTGCTGATTGGTTAGTAAAATACTAATTAAGTCCCTTTTGGTTTCTGCTAGTAATATTCGTTTGTTTTTGTGCGGATGTATATACGTTTGTATGAATGTTTAAATGAAAGGACGTATTCATATGTCTTTAAATATAAGTGGGCGTATGTGTATATTTGTGTTTGCCTGATAGGTGCTTTATGGCTCTATGTGTAGTTCTCTGAGTGCACTTGTATGTGGATGTACAAACGCAACCATCTTCAATTATGTGTGTGGACATGCACGTGCTTTTTCTGTATGAATTCTGCATTGGTTTGTGCGTACGTACATGAGCAAATGTGAAGCTGTGAGTGCGGACAATCGTTATGGTGTTGTTACTATACATGCAGTCATTCAGTGATAACACATACTGGACTAATGCCATACTGGGGTACCATACTAACAGGTTTTAATCGATCGCGTCAGCCCTAGTATATATTTCAGTTAGATACATTGTTGCTTGCTCTCTATCCAGTCGAATTGCTTCTTCTAGATCATAAAAGGACGCAACAGATACAAGGGAATTTCTTCGTGTAGACTGAAGCTGACAAGAATACAGATTCTATAACACGCATACCATATATTGTTTCCTTTTATTCTTTTACTTGTTTCAGACATTTCACTGCAGAGCTTTTTAGAGAACTTTTTAGGCTAAGAAATCGACCCCAGCACATACTCTTTGTAAGCATATTTTATCGGGCTCTTTTGTCGAGCTGCTAAGTTACAGGGACGTAAACACACCAACATCAATTGTCGACCAATATAGAGTAACAAACACAGTCAGAAACACAATCACACATACAGACACACACGTATATATTTATATATACGACGGACTACTTTCTGTTTCCATCTAACAAATCCGTTTACAAGGCTTTGGTCGGCCCGAGGCAATAGTAGAAAATACTATAGCAAAGTACCAAAGAGTAGGACTGAAACCAGAACCATGTGGTTGAGAAGTAAGTTTCTTATCACACAGCCACACCCGCGCCTACATATATATATATATATATGTGTGTGTGTGTGTGTGTGTGTGTGTGTGTGTGTGTGTGTGTGTGTGTGTGCGTGTGTGTGTGTGTGTGTGTTTGTGTAATTATTATTATGATTCGGGGTACCGAGGAAGCAGCACCATGCTAGATATACCCATTGAAACAGACTGTAGAACCTCATCACATTTTCATATAGCACCGGTGAATGGAGAAATGAACAAAGAAATGTGCTATATGAAAACATGATGTGGTTCTAGAGCCAGTGTTGACATCTATATCTAGTATGGTATTCTATTTCTTCGGTACCTGTAATTATATTTATATGTATATTATTATGTATCTATAATAATTACTACTTATACGGCTTTTCTATGCTGGCCACTTGATATGATCGTTATTCTAAATAATCGTCTTATTTATCATTTTTATCTCTCTCTAACATTTTCTCTCTCACTCCCTCTCTGTCTGTCTGTCTGTCTGTCTCTCTATACCTATCTATCTATCTAGCTATCTATCTATTTTTATATCTGTCTACCTGTCTATCTATCTATCTATCTATCTATCTATCTATCTATCTGTCTGTCTATGTATCTATCTCTAAATATATATACTAGTGGGTGTACCTGGTAATTCCCGGGGTAAAGATGTTCTATTGATACGCCTTATTACTCTGATATAAGAAAGCAATTTCGTTATAACTGCAACAAAAAGTGTATTTTCTGTAACGAAAAAGTACATAAAACTATCAGCTGGAGAAGGGAGAGATTGTTGGAGGTTGGGGAGAGAGGTTATATAACTATAAGAGTTGAAGTGTTAAGTGAAATTTGGCAATCGAGGATCGAATGCACGCTATGCCTGTATGAAGCCACTACAAATACGTTGTGGAATAAACATATTTATCTACTGTCATGGAAAAAGTGTAACTGTAAAAATGCAGAATTAACGGAGTAATGGGCATTCAAAAAAGTACGTATGTATAGAAATGTATGAATGAAGTCTTTAAGGTTTAAGATTAAAATCAAGGAAGTGCAATAATAATGTTTAGCAGTTCAAAACTGTGAGTAGTGAAATGCAGAATTAGATCGGCTGATCGTGAGAATCAAATATTGATAGCTTCGCTTAAACCTGCAGGTGGTATCGGTTATTTCCCTTGGATTGTTTAAATAAAATATTAGTAATATGTAGTAGACAGAAGGATCCATTGGAGGGCCCCTATTATCGATTTTTTCAACGATCTAAGTATGTCACGAAGTTTCCAGTCATGAGTTCTACTCACGTGTCAAATAAAGTGATATTGTCTGCAAAATTAGAAATTAGACACACAAAAAATTCAATATTCAAAGTAATGGAACATAAACAATGAAATGGGTTATTTCCTTTGAGTATTTAAAAGAATATTGCGCAGGTGCTATGGGTTATTTCCCTTCAGTGTTTAAAAACATTAGTTATATGAGGTAGATATAAAGGTCACTTCCACGGGCCATATTATCGATTTTTTTAACAATCTAAGCATGTCACGAGGTTTCCAGAATGAGTTCTACTCACGTGTCAAGTTTCATCAAAATCAATATAACGATGTAGGAGAGGTTAATTAACAATGCCACAAACAAACACATACCAATTTTCCACATATGTAGTAGACTTATATATACATATATACACGTATATATATATATGTATATGTATATACATACCTTGTATGCTTATGTGGAAATAACTATATTGCTATCTATATTTATGTGTGTGTGTGTGTGCGTGCGTGTGCGTGCGTGTGTGCGTGAGAGAGAGAGAAAGAGGGTGTAAGTTTATGTTGTGCCTGTCTCGTGAAGTACAATAATGGTAAACAAACTTAAATGAAATAAATACCAACCATTGAATGCAGTACGCAGCATGAAGTTTCTCTGGGGAAAAAGAACGGGCATATATATGTACATGTATACACACATAATCACACGCGCGTATATATGTGTGCACAAAGAGAAATAGAGAATATAAGTAGCTAGATTGAAATGTAGATAGAGAGATACATATATATTTATAAATACATAAATACATACGTAGACTGTAATTTCTCATTATGCATTATCATTGTCATCATCAACATAAGCAGCAGCAGCAGCAGCAGCAGTGGCAGGAGCATAATTATCATGATCAGTATCGCCATCATAATTCATTATAAATATTAAAATACTGGCGGATGGGGTAAATGAATATAATAACAATATGAAATTTTTTAATGGAAGCGTTGCTTACACACAACGTACATTTTGATAAAGATACAAACGAAAGGAAAATTTTCTTTTAAGTCTTTAACAATGAAACACTCAACAGATTCTTTTATACAGAATATATTTCAATTGCCACCATAGGTTGTATTGCAAAATTGGACGTAAATATTCACAGCCAGAAACTGGTTCAATCCTCCATAACGAAATTCCAGCATAAAGTTCTCCTGAATCCCTCAATGAAATCATGCGCCCAAATGAGAATCGATGCTTCCGATACACACCAAACCACACACTTGGTTACACAAGGCGGCGAGCTGGCAGAAACGTTAGCACGCCGGGTGAAATGCTTAGTGCTATTTCGTCTGCCACTACGTTCTGAGTTCAAATTACGCCGAGGTCGACTTTGTCTTTCATCCTTTCGGCGTCTATTAAATAAGTACCAGTTACGCACTGGGGTCGATATAATCGACTTCATCCGTTCGTCTTCCTTGTTTATCCCCTCTGTGTGTAGCCCCTTGAGAGTAGTAAAGGAATAACACACTTTGTCACACACATATACACATACAGATATACTTTCACACACCACACACACAGACAGCAAGCACAGATTATACATATAAACCACATGCACATACATACACACCATAGACGTAGCGTACGCACCCACACATTCATCAGATATATATGCACCATGCACAGATATACCAGAACTGTATCCCCAGAAAGATTAATCTACCGACCCTAATAAGTCTCTCAAAAAAACCCACTTTACCTTCTCTCCCACGCATGTCTTTTCTATAGCTATAATGGCCTCTGCTCTTCCGAGTAATCTAGTTGCTTTTCACTACCTCATGTGAAACTCTCCTCTTTTATTCTATTACCACACAAGTATACAAAACTGAAATTCTATTCCAACATTGCACACGATTATTTCGTCCCAGAATACCAACAGTCTTAATTCTTTCCAGCAGTCTTCGAAAGCAATAGTATAATACAAATATTAATTGCTTTATTCAATTGACAAAAAATAAAAATATCATTCACATAAATAAATTGCCGTATTTCTGAAATTGTTCAGAATATGGAAGAATTCAACAATGTTACTCCGATGGACAACTCTCGTTTGGAGTCGCCTGCCATACTATTTTCAATTAAGGTGCCACTAGCATAAAATCAACTGCGAAACTCGAAGCTATCCGATGCCAAGAGGATTGCTTCAGAACAACAGATGGACGACTGGGCGATACTGAAATAGATGTGGTTCTACCCATAAGAATAATGAGAAAAAAAGTATTTTGGAAAAAATCCTTTTATTTCTTCATTAAACTCATTCCAATAGAATGGTAAAAGGAAAGAATAATCAAATAAATGGTGAATAGGAAGGTGGATACTCCTTCTCACCCTCTTACCCTGTACCCATATGCCTATCTATCTATCTATCTATCTATCTATCTATTTATCTATCTATCTATCTATCTATCTATCTATCTACCATTCTATCTATCATCTATCTATTTTTTCTATCTATCTATCTATCTATCTATCTATCTATCTATCTATCTATATATCTATCTATCTATATATTTATCTATATATCAGCCTATTTACCTACTTATATTTCTATCTATCCATCTCCATTGTCTTTGAACCTCAGCCACAAAAAACATCTGCTTTATATAAATGAACAAGCTGTTTGTAAATTCACCAAATTGGATTTGAGAAGTTCTAAAGAGGAACGAAAGCGCTAATAATAATGAAGAAATTAAAAGGATTTTTTTCCAAAATTCTGACGACTTCTTTTCTCAATATATGTATATATACACACAAATATACACACACACATATATATATACATACATTTATATATATGAATATATATATATACACACATACATATATACATATATATATACACATATATATGTATGCATGTATATATGTATGTATATATATATATATATATATATATATATATATATACATATATATATATACATGTATGTATATATATATATATATATATATATATATATATATATATATATATATATATATATATATATATATAAATATATATATATATATATATATATATATATATATATATATATATATATATATATATATATATATATATATATATATATATATATATATATATATATATATATATATATATATATATATATATATATATATATATATATATATATATATATATATATATGTATACTCCCAAACAGGGCAGGTAGCAGGTGAAATATTAGAAAATAGCGATAAAATAATTGTTGACAGAAGTGAATTCATACTTTATAATTGAAGATTTACTTTAAATGGCGTCAGCAATATTAATCCAATACTTTCCCCAAACTTCAATCTCACGTCTGAGTCGGAAAGTATGAAATAAAACAAATATACCAATTCACAAACTTAACGCCGATGCGATATACCAATGTCTTTGAATGATCTACAAATAGCCGGAGACATGACGGTGACGGCGAGAATTTGGTTTTATAACCACGTGGTGTCTGGTACACTCTCACTGAGTAGCACCTTGGATTAGTGACTTCTTCTATATCACCGGGTGGGCCAACACCTTATGAGTCTCTTTTGTAGGCGGAGTCTGCATATATATATATATATATATAAAATATATAGTTTTAGGGAAAATAACCAATTTTCAAGAACTCATCGATGAAAATCCACTATCACATATAGAAAAATTAATAATTAAAAGCACAATACATGAGTATAATATAAAGTAAAGTAAATATCATAAGATAAATATAATAAAAAGATTACACGTGTTTCATAACCAATTTTCAAATAGAAAAGAAATTTAAATCGATTAAAATCAATTGAAATTATCGAAAATAAGTTCTATTCAAAAATATAGCTACTCGTCAGATCGTAAGTAGAACAATAATTAGATATATATCTCAACCAACAATAAGTACCAAATGAATTAATATGAAATACTTATTATATAAAGATAGAAAAATTATTTAAAAAATATCATAATATCAAAATAATAACCATTCAATAATCATCCCTTCATCCATTATAATAACATGTATATTATATACAAAAAACATCTTACATAAATTATCATTGTTTTAAATTATCATTGTTTTAAATACAAGTTGAACGAAGTTTAAGTTTAAAATAATAATGAAGATAAAATTAGTACATATTTAACCGGTGTAATAGTTAAATCTATACTATTTAAAGCTAAAGACGTTTATTTAATTATAATTAAAGATCAATTGAATAATAGAAAAATACAAGATTATTTATTTCTACAAACGTAATAATAAAAAATATGAATGAAAAAATTATGAATGGAAAAAATTATGAATGAAAAAATTAGGAAAGAAAAAATTATTAAGAATAAAAGGTTAAACTTTATATATATATACAAAGTTTTGATTTAAAAAAAACTTTAACGATATTATAAACTATAAAGATTAATAATTAATCAAATAATATTAATCAAAAATAATCGAAAATATATCAACACTATTCCAATCGAAGTTCTAATATTATGTTGAAATGAAACTATAACTTCTAAATAATTTAGTGTTAAATAAGTTATCTATTAAAATAATCTATAAAGAACCAAATGAATAGTATAAAAACAAGAATACATATATAATTTGAATTACGGAAAAATTTGGATAAGTACTGTTTTCACTTTGCTAAATATTTTCTACTATTTGAAAATAATACACATAGTGAGAGCGAGAGATATTGTGTATACGTAGAAACATAAAGAAATGCTCACAGACATAAGCAGAAACAAAATGAGAGAGAGAGAGAGACAGAGAGAGAAAAAGAAACGAAGACAGAAAGAAGTAGAGAGAGAAAGAGAAAGAAAGACAGAGAGAGAAGACGAAGGGAGAGAACGAAAGAAATATTAAAATATCTGATGTCAAATAAGTCAATGTGATATCAGTGACGAAGTATGGGCAGTGATAACACAGCGATGCCAAAACGTCTCATACCCTTTATTTCCACACACAGGTTAAGCATACTTATATGAATGTGATTGTGTCTAAATGTGCATGTGTATTTATATATGTATTCACATATGAAGTGACTTATAAATGGGTAGGTATCAGCTTTAAGGAATATTTATATTTGGAATAAATCGAGCTTTATATGTACAACATATAAGACCCACAAGAAATTTATGCAAAGAATGTATTATCCTCTACAAGTCATTTAAGAGAAAGTTACTACTGTTTTTGCTTCTAAGATGAATATTTTTATCACGTGAAAAGATTAAATTTCCGTAAGCCCTATTACACTTCTGGTATTCTTTATATTGAACTCCCTCCCAAAATATGCGTGTGAAAAGAGCAAGAATACAGGCGAAGGAATATCGCTGCTTTAAACTTGGATACATCCAATGTTTTATAAAGCAGATTATATCCTGATATATTCCTGATAAATTCCAGCTTTTACAACCAATCTTCACTCAAGCGTAAATGAATGTCATAATATTAATGGAAATGGTAAAAAGAAATGAAAATGATGTTTTAGGTGGCTGGTTTTCAAAGAGTGATATCGCTTGGGTATATGTTTTAATTTTTGCAGCACATTAGATTATGCGATTGGTTCGTAACTTTGTTACATGTAGCAATTCAGTATCAAGTAAACGAGAAAAAGAAATTTCTACTTTAAAGGATAGCGTATATCTAATACAATCTTATGTCTGCAAAAGCAATCTCTATAAATTGTATAGGTGGATGAGAAAACAAAAAAGAAAAATTTTCTGCATATCTATAAAATGTTATACATGGATGCATACTCCGAAAACATTGATATTTTGGATAAAGATGTCAGCTTATTGAAGACTACTGCTAACCGTTAATGTGACTTCGTAACTTGAAAGATTGACTTGTTTCCGTTACAGAGTACTGGGAACTGCTGCCAAAATAGTTTATAAAGAAAGGAGTCAAACATACCATTGAGGCAGTGTGGTATAATAAATGTCATTTATGTAAAGTGTAACTCATATTATCAAGAGCTGTTTCGAAATGTCAGCAAAATATTACCTGTCCAAGAGTATAGAAAGTATGATATAAAATAAATCCATTGAATTATATATCCAGGTATGTTCAAACGATATTGAAAATAGGAACCATAATAGTTATAATAACGTTAAGTTTTATAACACTGAGTGGTATACAGACACTACAGAAGATGTGTTTACTTTGTATAATATTTATGGCAAGTCATTTTCGCTGTGACTATCACAATATTTTGAAGTTATATCTATGAAAGTTTTAAAAGTGCAAGCTAATGAAATAGTCATCGATTATTTCAGTGGTACTGCCTGAAATTATATCATTATATATGAAAACATAGCATTGTGTAATACATATTTTTAGCTGTTTCTTTAGGTATGATATATGTCGGAGTAAGTCTTTGTGTCAAGACCAGAGCACAACATTGGTGACAGAATGTGAACCGATGAAAAAGCATTTGACAACTAAATCAACCATCGTTTCAGAGGCATTGCTACATTTTCATACTAATAGAGAGAAGGAGAATATTGTTAACTTGCAGTGTGTAGTAGAAAATCAAGCGTCTCCTTTTTCATGGAAAGGTTGAATGAAAAATTAATGAGAACAGTAGTTTTTACATCCTGTAAGTTATAAAACGAATGATTGCAACTAAGAAACGCAGGGCCATATGAATTTCTTATGTGAAGAAGAAATAGTAGGAAATAACAGTGAAAGGTAGAAGAAATGAGGAATGGATTGAAGAGGAGAAGTTGAGAGTGAGTTAAATGGAAAAGATGAGTTAAGAAAGGAGTTGAAGGATATACTCAACTTGATACGTAACCGTTATAGCCTTATCCAAGCAACTACCAACGTAACTAGGAAACTCAGAAGCGAAGGTACTTGCACACATATAGGACACACAAACATACACATGCAGAAACTTACAAACTGTAACATATGCATACATGTATAATAATACGCATATATGCAAGCCAGAATATAACATATTCTTCACTTCCATCATATTCTATATAATCTTATGATTTAAAAATGTTTGATGTGGTATTTATTTCAGAACCACGCATGCTTATACTTGAGAAATCACACACATAACACAAACTGACCGGGCAGTCAGCGACCTGATAGCACATTCATTAAATGCACCAAATAGCTAAATTAGAGATTTTCTGTTGCTAAAACATACGTAAAAGTTAGAAAACGATGGTCTAACTATATTAGTACTTAGAAATGTAACCACCTAAATAATTGGCTAGGTGTGTGGAAAAACAGGACGAAAGACTATTTCTTGCAGGTTACACATAGAACAAGCAAGTTC
>NC_142932.1:11813168-11815668 GCF_046866305.1 Octopus bimaculoides | reverse complement strand
CTTAGCGTAGGCCTCTGAGCAGGTATCGCCGTGACAACTTCCTCTGTCATGGTCGATGCGACGATCACACACTACACACCTTCCTTCCAAGCACTGCTGTATACAATGCAAGTGCGCTAGAATGGTGAAACTTAGTTCTCAGGCGCATCAGTGCTCAAGGTTAATCTTTCCTAAGCGGCTTTACTCTGAACGTTTTAGCGTTGTTACTATAGCAGCAATCCGGATATTTATTAATCAGAACGCGTATAAACATACAAATATGTACAATAATTGCATGTATATATAAGACAATGTCTGTCTATATTATGACTCATAAATCTAGATGTGTTGCTACTTTTTCTTGTATAAACAATCTTCAATCTTTCATTTTCACTGGGCTCTTTGCTAAATGGTTGCACAGAAATATTTTCTTTATACCTTGAAAATAAATATTTCACTCTTTCATGCACCCACGCACGAACGCACATGCGCACACACGTACACAACACACTCACTCACACACATAATACAAACATACACACACACACACACACACGCACGCACCATAAGCATTCAATCCCAGGACGATAGAAGATATGAAGTGTCATACTCTAAAAAATAAATAATTTGTTTGATAAAATGTAGCTTATTCCTATTTACAAACAAACACACACAGACACCCACACATACATATACACACAGAGATACGCACATATGTGGACAGACGCATTCTACAAAGATACGTACGTGCATTTAGTATACGTACATACAAATAGAACTACACCTATATAACTTAGACCGCCTTATATACGTATACAACTTCCGTTCCCATGAGAATAAGAAATTCATAATTTCACATATTGGTAAAAAAAATAATAATAGAAGAATTGAATATATATTTATGTTGAATATATAATAATAAGGAAACAAAAGAAAAATGCTGCAGATATTGAAGTATAATTTTGTTGTTTAAGTAATATTTCAATTTTCTCGTAGCTTATATATTGAATCTCCCCAGTCGATGCATCGTAACCAAGCGATAACGAGGTCTGAGTACACTTGCCTTCAATATTTCATACTCTATCGTGTTACCTAAACAGGAACGGTAATGTGATTATGCTGACGTTGTTTCAGAGACTTTATATGAATATAATTTAGAGTAAAAAGATAACAAAAACCAATATACCATCGTATTCAATTTATTATTTTCTGATAGTATTTATATACTAAATTGTGTCAACAAAACGGTTGTTGCAATAATGTTCTGGTCCTTGGCGCAATTTACCTTTCATATAACAAATGTCATTTCAAATCTCAGACGGGTATACTTATACAGATGCAGTCAATATTGTGTGTTTGTGATAAATAAAACAGTGTCGAAGACCACGTGTTTTCGACATGGAGAATAGCAAAGGTCTGCATATTTAGCAAGAATGGATATACAAGGTATATTTGTCTCAACGTTATATTAACAAATTTCCCCCCGAAACATGAAACTTTAGCCAAATCACGCTCACATACAAAATTTCTATATATCTATCTATCTATCTATCTATCTATCTATGGGAGAATTTACGAAAAAAAAAATAACAGACTATGACAGGTGGTGTAAACAATAAATGGATGTATTAGTTTAACACTCGGTAATAGAGAAAGTGTTTGACATTTCGAGCTACGCTCTTCAACTGAAAGGAACACAGAAAGAAATAAGGAAACAAGGAGAAACAAATATAAATGTAGAGGTCAGTGATGTATCATGGCGAATGCCGATCTATCTATCTATCAATCTGCTTCTCTGACTGTCTATCTATCTGTATGTTTCTCTGTTTATCCAGCTATCTGCCTGCCTGCCTATGTGTCTTCTTTTTATCTATCTACCTACCTACCTACCTATTAATCTATCTATCAGTCTGTGTATCTCTTTGTCTTTGTCTGTCTGTCTTTCTTTCTATCTATATATCTTTTTGTCTGACTGGCTGGCTTTGTATGTGTGTGTGTGTGTGTGTGAATGACCGTGAGAGTGCGTGTGTGTGTGCGTGAGAGAGAGAGAGAGAGAGAGAGAGAGAGAAACAGACAGACAGACAGACAGACAGACAGGGACAGAGTTCTTGTCAGCTTACCTGTCTATATATCTATTTAGCTAGCTATTTATCTCTCTTCTTCTCTCTCTCTTTCTCTGTCTATCTTTCCATGAGAGTGAATGACAAACAGAGAGACTGACAGATAGATTGAGAGATTGAGAGATTTGTATACAATTATATGACGTGTTACATAATTGTGTATTATATAATCACATATTAACAGCTGTTTAGAAGTGCGTTGCGTATTGGAGATACGATTATGCATTTTATGTAAAAAAAAATCCAACTCCATCCTTACATTTGAATGACACTAATACGCCTTTCGTGGAATTTCCCACCCAGAGAAGATGATTTTATTAATGAGGTGGCAGTAGGCGAATATCTTCTTCTAATGTTTCGACAGATACTTGAAGTTATTCTTTATATAAGCAAGCTTTATA
>NC_142932.1:11788168-11808168 GCF_046866305.1 Octopus bimaculoides | reverse complement strand
GCAAGTGTCTTCTGCTATAGCCTCGGGCCGACCAAAGCCTTGTGAGTGGATTTGGTAGACGGAAACTGAAAGAAGCCCGTCGTATATATGTATATATGTATATGTGTGTGTGTCTGCGTTTGTCCCCCGTAGCATTGCTTGACAACCGATACTGGTGTGTTTATGTCCCCGTCACTTAGCGGTTCGGCAAAATAGATCTATAGAATAAGTACTAGGGTTACAAAGAATAAGTCCCGGGGTCGATTTGTTCGACTAAAGGCGGTGCTCCAGCATGGCCGCTGTCAAATGACTGAAACAAGTAAAATAGTAAAGGAGTATATATATATATATATATATACGATGGTCTTCTTTAGTTTCCGTCTGCCAAATCGACTCATAAGTCTTTGATCGGCCCAAGGCTATAGAAGAAAACATTTTCCGAAGATGCCATGCAGTGGGACTGAACCCGGAGCCATATGGTTGGGAAGCAAGCTTCTTACAGCACAGTCCAACTGCGCATAATGTATATGGTTTCCTTAGCCTTAGGTTTCATAATTCTGGTTACTCATAATCTTTGACGCATAAGTAACCGAAAATACAAACCTCTGAACGCGTCGCCAGACGTTTGCAAGACTGAAGAAATTTTGAGGTGAGTGTTATGTTGTTTGCCTCAACCCCACTATTTTACGTGTACTTTATTTGATTGGCCACGAAGCGATGAAAGGTAAACTCCAATTCAATCGGATTCGAACTCGCAATGTAATGAAGCGGTATAAATTCTGTGAAGCATTTTGTTCGCTGTGCTATCGATTCTGCCAGCTTACCACCTTAGGTAATACTAGTTTCAAATGTTGACACAATTTCGGGGGAGTGTTAACACAATGAAATTGGCCCGTGCTGAACAAATACTTATTTTATCAAGCCGAAAGGGTCAAAATCAAAATTGGTCCCAATGCAAACTTATATTACCCCTGGATTAATATGTTTTCTGTCCTCCTTATCAGCATAAATTAGTTAGTGTCTTGCAACTAACAATATTTAGACTACGGAATTAAAAGTTAGGAAGATTTGTACAATTCATGTTAAAAAACAAAATGTAAAATCTCTAGAAGTTTCCCCATATGAAATGACGCGTTTATAAAGGCAAAACCATGTTCAGTATTTCCAATATCGGACACTATAATCTCGACAGAATCTACTTAACACTACGTAACACTGTGCATCCAATAGATTAAGCTTACGTATATGAAGGAAATGACGTAATTCGAGTTTAAAACTCATTCGACAGGACGTATTCTCCGTCTCATAAGCATAATAGAGAGAGGTATAAAATGAAAAAGGAGTGGTGGGGACAGGAAATAAGCCGTATATATTGTGTAGAATTTTCCTCTTACAATGACTGTTTGAGTGTATTTTGCTAGATATATAATTTACTTTTACACTTCTTTAGATAGAAACCAGAATATAGTTATATAGTTTTTAGTTTTCTTTACATATTCTTTTTTTTTTCTACATAATCTACAAAAACGAGTATTGAGCTAAATTGTCTTTCTCTTTTACTTGTTTCAGTCAATTGACTGCGGCCATGCTGGAGCACCGCCTTTAGTCGAGCAAATCGACCCCAGGACTTATTCTTTGTAAGCCTAGTACTTATCCTATCGGTCTCTTTTGCTGAACCGCTAAGTGAAGGAGACGTAAACACACCAGCATCAGTTGTCAAGCGATGTTTTGGGGACAAACACAGACACACAAACACAAACACACACATACATATATATATATATATATATATATATATATATATATATATATATTATATATATATATATATATATATATATATATATATATATATATATATATATATATATATATATATATACATATATATATATACATATATATATATATATACATATATATATATACATATATATATATATATATATATATATATATATATATATATATATATATATATACATATATACGACAGGCTTCTTTCAGTTTCCGTCTACCAAATCCACTCACAAGGCTTTGGTTGGCCCGAGGCTAGACACTTGCCCAAGGTGCCACGCAGCGGGAATGAACCCGGAACCATGTGGCCGGTAAGCAAGCTACTTACCACACAGCCACTCCTGCGCCTGTTCAAAATTTCTTAACATCGTATTTTGTTTTGTTTAATATGTGTAGATATTTTTAACATAGTGTAGACAATATGATACATACATACGTGTGTATGCGTGTGCGTGTGTGTGTATTTGTGTGTGTGTGTGCGTGTGGGTGTGTGTATTTGTGTGTGTGCGTGTGTGTGTGTACGTGTGTGTGTGATACATGTACATATATAATATTGGTTTCAACATTTCGATTCAATTTCGGGAAAGGGGCTAAGTCGATTACATCAACCCCAGGGTCTAAAAGGTATTTATTTTATCCACTCCGAAGGATGAAAGGCACATCAATCTCGGTGGAATTTGGAGTCAGAACTAGAAGACGGACGTACATTCATTTGAATCTACAGTTGTGTACGTCATCTATGTTATTTCGTTCACTGCGACTGTGTTCAAATCCAATGATAGCGATAGGACCTGCTCTCTGTTATGAAAATACGAAAGTAGACCAGGCGTTGAGTTTTGTTGAGATAGGTGAGAAAATCTAGAGCAAATTATGCAACGAAGAATATAATTTTCAAGGATATTTTCTCCGAAGTGTATACTTTTAAGAGCTACTTATGTCGGCTGTCGTCACTTAAAAATGGTTTCAAATGACATTTTGTATTTTGTTGTTCTCTAGAAAATTCCTTCAATTACCTAGTCTCCAATTGTGGAAAGGTCCACGAATAACAACTGTTATTATCAATATTATTGTTCAGTAGTTTTATTTTTATAACGTGCTTTCACTTCACTACCGAGCGCAGCTCTGTGCGCCTTGGGTATGTACTGTGGTTTGCTGTGGTGCTCTTATGTTTACTGTATTGAAAGTGTTTTGCGTAGGATGTGTGCAGTACCCAGTAGTGCAATTTTCTGTATGTTATATATATTTGTAAGTCCTGGTGTTTTTGTTATGTATTTGTCTGAATATTTTTTTTATTATACCTAAGGCACCTACTATGATAGGAATTGTTTCTGTTTTTAGATTCCACATTCGAGTTATCTCTATTTCCAGGTCTTTGTATTTTGAAAGTTGTTCCATTTCTTTTAGAGAAACGTTGTCATCTGCTGGTATTGATACATCAATTAGAAAGCATTTTTTTTCTTCATGATCTTTGACAACTACATCTGGTCTATTATTATTATTATTATTATTATTATTATTATTATTATTATTATTATTATTATTATTATTATTATTATTATTATTATTATTATTATTATCATTATTATTATTAGTGTTAAGGCAGCAATCTCGCAGGATCGTTAGCAGACTGGGCAAAATGCTTGGTAGCGTTTCGTCCGCGCTTATGTTCTGAGTTGAAATTCAACCGAGGTCGACTTTGCCTTTCATCCTTTCTGGGTCGATAAAATAAGGAGCAGTTGCGCACTGGGCTCGATGTAATGGACTAGCCTCATCTCCCAAAATCTCAGGTTGTTTACCTATAGTAGAAAGGATTATTATTTTTTTTTTAATGTTGTGGTTGTTGATGTTGCTTTTATAATCAACATCGTCACTGTCATCGTTATAACCATCGTCATTTTCACCATTATCGTCGTTATCATCCTCCCTATCATCCTCCTCCTCTTCCCTTTAATCATCATCATCATCATCATCATCATCATCATCATCATCATCATCATCATCATCAACCTCATCATCAAATGCAAGATGCTCTGATCAATAAACAACGACATTCTGTAAGTTTACATCGATTTTCGTAAATGTTTCCAACGAAAATTTTTAATTTTTATCGTCATGATTGCTTAAGACATTAACGAGAGAAGAAAAAAATTAGGAGTTAAAAATTCTTAGTGTCTCTCCTAATTATGAAAGGTACAATTATTTCCTCCCACTCCGACGTTGATGGCCAGCAAAACAATATTTTTTATCAAAAATGTCAATAAGTTTGACGTTTGGAGAGAGGGAGAGAGTGAAGGGAGAGAAAGGGGGAGGTGCGAAACAGTCATGATAACACTGGTTGTAGCAATACTTAAGCTGTCGTCTGTCTTGAAGATTTTGCTTGTCAAGGCGGCGCATAACAGCTTCGATGTAAATAACAACGTGAGCAACAACATCAACAACGAAAACAAGAAGAACAGCAGCAGCTGCTGCAGAAGCGAACTTGATAGTTTAACAGTGGTATAACCAGGAAAAAAAACACGAAAAGAAAAAAATTGACGCTAGGAGGTGGAAAAGATAAAAATGTTACCAACGATAAAAAGGTCAAGAATGTAAAGGAGAAGTCAAATGGAACAAGAAACACCAATATGATGCCCAAGAAAGAAAAGGGAAAAAAAAACGACAACAATAACACAAACAGAAGCTACACGATTATAAACATAACTCTAATAACAAAAACAATAACGAACGCAAGATTAACATCAACAAATTTAGCTTGAGTCACTAGCAGATGGACTGAACACAAGATTCAGTTTAAATCTGACGTATAATCTTTACTAATGCGAATATAAAGAGTCCTGAGATGCTGTTGATCTCCTTTCGATTCTTCGATCCGTAATAGTAATAAAGTAGTTTCCCGTCTCTTGTAGTTCTTTGCATTGGTATTCTCATGGTCATTTGAACTGCATGTATTGGTTAACAGAGGCTACACAGTGCTGTGCTCCCTAGCATAGTCTATTTCGCCATATTCACAGTTGGTTGTAGATCCATCTGAACAAAGCAAATTTTGATCGTCGTATTTCCATTCTCAAGCAGCTGAGTGTCTTTCACAGAATCTCTGATGGTTCTGAGCTACAAAGGAGATCTTTAGCACTAGCTGAGATTCCAATATTACTTGGAGGAGGGCCATTCTCACGTTTTTCTATCTAAAGTTGGTGACTGGTTTTCTCAGAGATGTTGCCAGGGGTTGAACATCATCGAGGAAGGTTTTTGATTTCATTCGCAAAACTAGAAGTTGACGTCCTTGAAGGAGAGACATTCTACATTGAAGCTTTTTTCATCTTGATTCATCTAACCACACACCATTTAAAGGATATAGCTGATGCAAGAAAATGACATGAACTACAATTTACTCAACTTCTTTAAAAAAAATGCTTTCTACTATAGATAGAAAATCTGAAGTTTTATCCGGAGTGGCTAGTCGATTATATCGACCCCGGTGCTCATCTGGGATCGACACTTATTTTATCGGCCCCGATATGGGTCTATAATATTTTGGTCCATTAGTTTCTTCATGTTTTTTGAAGTAGGAATGTTACACCATTAACTAACCAATAAGGAATCATACTAGGTTGTAAAACATTGATGTAAAGTTTTATTAGCAGTTCATGGCTCTCTGAGAAGACATTCAAACAGAAGTCAAGAATTTCATCTTTTCTTGGAGATTTTCCGTTTGCTTGACGTCCTGAGAACAGATCATACATCCTCTACCATGATACCCTCCCGCTCTTTCTCTTCTAAGAAGTCTATGTCTGTAGATAGTCTATCAGTCCAAGGGGCCTTTTTATTGGGCGTTTTTCCTTCTGCCCAAATGTTATTCCAAAATTCCTGCACTTCTCTTGATGGGGCAGACTTTACTGTAACTGGTATTTTCTCTACCTTCCTGTAAAAAATTTTGGGGTTAATTTTTAACATCATGTTGTCCTAACGCGCTTTGCGTACCTTGCTATGCGGGCAGCTTTAGAACACACCTTTTGCTTGGTGGTTTCTATAGTGGTATCAGTGTCAAATATGGTTTTCATATTATATTTTTCTTTAGCACATTTCTTCTTCTTCTTCTTCTTCTTCTTCTTCTTCTTCTTCTTCTTCTTCTTCTTCTTCTTCTTCTTCTTCTTCTTCTTCTTCTTCTTCTTCTTCTTCTTCTTCTTCTTCTTCTTCTTCTTCTTCTTCTTCGTATTATTATTATTATTATTATTATTATTATTATTATTATTATTATTATTATTATTATTATTTGGTGTAGGAAACGGCAGCATAATCAAAACGTGAATTTCTACTATCCATACAAGCCTGTAGATTTGAACTGCGGCAAATGTTTATCAAAACGAGATATGTACACAAGCGTACACAATTGGTATGTATACAATTTGTCATTATGAAATATATAGATGTAGACGATTTGAATTAGGAACCCTCCGTCCACGAAGAAACGAGATAAAATTGACAAGCCGTCGAAGAAGCTGGCTGTTCTGTAGTCTGTAAGTTTGCTGAAATTGGACACAAAATTTTGTCAAAACACATGTTACTGTTTTAAGAATAAAAAGACACAACTAGTCTGGATATTTCCATACAGAACTCGATCAAGCTGTTATTGATTAGAAACTGCTCAGGACTGAAACAACACACACATACACACATGTACACTAGCACACAGATTCAGAGACTCACTGACACATATATCTAACTGTAATCGATAGAAGTTTTACTTGGTTACTGGTTTGATAGCTCCAGTCACCTTTGATATAATCAGGACAGTGCTGAAGAGACACAGAAGAGCTAAATAACAGATATGGATTGTGAATATAATAGATCTAGATCGAGTACACTTAATTGGTTATGTGGCAGGCAATGAGTTTAACACATCACAAAATTATACTTAATCGCTTCAGTGAAGGAAACAAATACATAAATATTAAAGAGCTTTTTATAATACATCATTGTTTTACAATTCTTGGCACAACGGTATTTGTGACGAACAAAATACTTGGCGGCATTTCATCCGTCTTCAAATTCCGCCGAGGTTGATTTTGCTTTTCATCGATTCAGAGTCGATAAAATAAGTACCAGTTGAACAATAAGGTTTGTTTAATTGACTTACACACGACTTCGAATTTACTGGCTTTGTGCTAAATTTTGACACCGTTATTATGCATTTGTTATTATGCACCGTTATTACTCAACATGTTGATTCGTAGAAAATAAGGCGTTGTTATATATATATATATATATATATATAGAATATATATATATATATATATATATATATATATATATATATATATATATATATATATATATATATATATATATATATATATATATATATATATATATATATATATATATACATATATACATATATATATATATACATATATATATATATACATATACACATACATATACATATATATATATATATATATAGACACACACACACACACACACACACACGCATACACACACACACACACACACACACATATATATATATATATATATATATATATATATATATATATATATATATATATATCAATTCATGTAAAAGTGAGACTACTTTTATATTTTGATATTAGCTGTAGAATTACAATTTTCTTGTATACGTATCATCTTATATATATATATATATATATATATATATATATATATATATATATATATATGTGTGTGTGTGTGTGTGTGTGTGTGTGTGTGTGTGTGTGTGTGAGTGTGTTTGTGTGTGTGTGCGTGTGTGCGTGTGTGTGCGTCTTTGTGTACACACACTATTCAAATAAGAACTACAAATAGTTACCTGAAAACATGAAAATCCGTTCAGATTTATAGAACATAACTTGTATTTCCATGCAATCTTTTAGACTCGGTGAAATGATATTTATCTCCAACAGGATGAAGTACTTTTTTTGTTGATCCTACCTATAACGGCAGAGAAAATTATCACAACAAATATGCGTGCGTTTGCATATATGCATATATGTGTGTGTGTTTGTGTATGTCTGTGTATTTATATGTGTATATATATTTATGGAAACTTACATGGAGATAGAAAGAAAGAAAGAAAGAAAGAATCAAAGAAACAAAGAAAGAAAGAAACAAAGAAAGAGAAAGAGGGGTGGAGAGAGAAAGAGGGGTGGAGAGAGAAAGAGGGGTGGAGAGAGAAAGAGGGGTGGAGAGAGAAAGAGACATAATATCAGTTTGGTAGCCAGCAACCTATATTTCTAATTATAACTTTTAGAAAATTACGAACATTTTTAATGAAATTTTATAGCGATAGGTTTTCCCTGCAGAAGAATCTGGGAATGCTGATAAAAATTTAGGAAAAATAAGATACAATTATTGTAAAGATTAAAATGGAAAATTTGCTTAATTTTATTTGATGTTAAAAATATTTTCTTGTGAAAATTAGCATTCATTCTATTCTTTTGTATGCGTAGCAAGAAATTTGATAAAAGTTGAAATTTTTATGTAATACAAATTTCATTAATTATTTGTATGCAATATTTCCTTATGCCCACAATCTCGGAAGTATTTTCCCAGTGTTACGCATCATATGACGGGTAAAACTATATTATCTATCATAATTCCATCTTGTTTGTTGGCGTTTAGCTTTTGGTCTGTAACACATTATAGCCGAAAGAGCTGTAAGCTACTGCAAAAGATTGTATGCCTTTTGTTTTATGGTCATTACTTTTACTGAATAACTATATATATATATATATATATATATAGTTGGGGATGTTCATGTTGCTACTTTAAACAATAAAAACACACGCACTATATATTTGGTGTTAATATGCTTCAACTTTATATTGCATTAATCGTATTTCGGCCAGAGTTCTTTCGTCACACTTCTGTGACCTCATCAGTGGTCCTTTGCTTTCTTCTTTCTTATTTTTGTGTCCCCCCTTACTAACGATCAACCATTTTGTATTTTGTATTCCTATTGTATGTGTTTATATTTGCGCATGCGTATCCCTCTATGTGTGTCTATGTTTAGTAAGTGCATGTGTGTGTATGGGAAGTGCCTGTATTATCTGTATCCCCTGTTTATACATGCTCGTTTAATTTGTCTTTATTTATATATATATATATATATTTCCTCATGAATACCTATAGATTTTAAGACTACCACAGACACCTACTACTCTCTCTAAATTCCTTTAATTTTCTTGTATTTTTTACCCTTTCTTCCTCTACTTCCTGTTCCTCTCTCTTATCTTCTCGACTACCCCGTACACAATTCTTAGACACTATACACCTATACACCTTAATTTATCCTATAGACAATCCTTAAGTTTACCACCATCTTACTCTATCTACCCCTCTTTCTAATTTTTTTCTTTTCTTTTCTTTTACAGCTTAATAGCCACCTCCACTACCACTGTTATTTAACGTTGACATACTCACGTCTTCTTTTCTCTGGATGTCTACTATAGGATTTTAACCCAAATGGAGCTACGCAGAATTGCACCTAAGAACTTATGCTATTGTTTCTATAACGTCAGAAAGTTGAACTATGAACTTTTATGCTTCTTTGTTCTTCTTTCTTTCCATCTCATTCTTTATCCCCTTCCTTTCTGTCATCATCTCATTAATATATACCATTGTCATTTGTCCCTACTTTTCCCTATTTGTCTCTGATGACAGAATATCCCATACTCGGGGATGTCCCAGAAATAACTGTAAGACTGAATTATTTCCATAATAATATTGTATACGACTTGAGATGTTTGCCTAGCCTTAACGTTTGTTATCCTCTTTAACAAATCTACACACACACACAAACATACACACACACACATATGTATATATATATATATATATATATATATATATATATATATATATATATACCACACACATACACGGGTATATATATATATAGAATACAAATATGTGAGCATATGCATATATACATACAAATATGTACATATATGCATATCCGGGTACAGGACATCAAAAAAACATGGACAAAAAAGGAACGGGAACATAAATAAAGCACAAAAAAACGAACTTTTTTTTTCTGACAAAAGAATGAACACATAGGAAAACAGACAAGCCACATATGGAACTTTTCCTTCATCAGAATCCTCTATTCTAAACTAGGCGTTAGAAAATTAATATGAACAGCAGTTTGCAATTTTTCACCAAAAAGTAAAATTACGAATGTCACTAAATGCAACTAGGGTGTTAGAAAACAACTACATTGCTGGAAATAAGAGCTAAAACGGTATAACGTTGTAGTTAACGCACATAAATGAAAACATATACAATAACGTATCATAATCGTTCGAAAAGTGCCGATCGAGACTTCTTAATACTGACGTGTCAGTTTCGGCAATTTCCGTCGCCTCAAGTCGAGCTGTCGCAAATATGAGGCGACGGAAATTGCTGAAACTGACGCGTCAGTATTAAGAATTTTCTATCGGCATTTTTCGACCGATTATGACCCCTGTTATTGTATATATTTTCATTTATGTGCGTTAACTACAATATTAGAGTGGTTTAACTCTTATTTCTAACAATGTAGGTGTTTTCTAACACCCTAGTCACATTTAGTGGCAATATATATATATATATATATATATATATATATATATATATATATATATATATATATATATATATATATACTTTTTTCTTGTAATGTCTCACTAACTTCAGTCATCTAACTGTGGCCATGCTGTAGCACCGCCTTTAGTCGAACAAATCGACCCCAGGACGTATTCTGTATACGCCTATTTTTTATTTGTTCGGTCTCCTTTGTGAACGTAAACACATCAACATCGGTCGTCAAGCGATGGTAGGGGACCGACAAAGACACACAAACGCACACACACACACATACACACACATATATATATATAAAGATACATATATATACGAAGGGCTTCTTTCAGTTTCCATCTACCAAATCCACTGTCAAGGCTTTTATCGGCCCGCAGCCATAGCAGAAGACACTTGCCCAAGGTGACACGCAGTAGGACTTAATCCGGAACCATGTGATTGGGAAGCAAGCTTCTTACCACACAGCCACACCTGTGCCTACATATATATATATATATATATATATATATATATATATATATATATATATACTAGCAGAAATACCCGGCTTTGCCCGGGTTAAAGAGAATAATGAAATCTAAAAACGCCGTCTAGACTACGAAACCCTCAACTGTTAGTAGCTACGATACCATATTTCTACATTAATAACTCTCCAATCCATGCCAGCATGGAACATAGACATTAAGTGGAATGCCAGTCTCTCATCTAGGAGGGCTTTGAAATCAATGTTACCAACTGGGGACTATGTGTGTCGCAGTGATAATAAAAAGACCCAAAGGAGGTCTGCAACGAAATAATTTTACTCAACACTTTGCAAGTGAATCAGTGGAGGCAAAGATGCGTCTCATTTACTTGACAATTTATGCACCACATTGCAGAAATCCCAATGTAAGTATATCTGAAAGGGTAGTCTTACACCGTTGTACCGTTGAATTACAAATAATGCTCATCTGTTATGTTCGGGTTAAAATTTCATCAACATCAAAAATATATGAATTTTCATGGGAGTTATGGCCGTTATACATAGAATATAATTTCCAAATTTCATAAAGACCCGTTCAGTACTTTTGACGTAGTTTTGGATAAGAAAACAAATGACTAATGTGTGTGTTTGTGTGCATGTGTTTGTGTGTGATGGGTGTATATATGTATAGATATCTGTATACATGTATATATATGTATATATGTGTACATTTTACATGTACATCTATATATATATACATCTACACATATGTATACATATACATGTATGCATATAGATCTATATCTATATATATCTATGCATATACGTGTACATATACATGTACATGTATACATATACATCTCTTTCTCTCTCTTTCTCTCTTTCTCTCTTTCTCTCTTTCTCTCTTTCTCTCTCTCTGAAAGTATCTGTAATTACAGTATCGAAATGTGATTGTTTCAGTTAGTGGAATAACGTGTACATATACATCTATATGTATACATATACATCTCTCTCTCTCTCTCTCTCTCTCTCTCTCTCTCTCTCTCTCTCTCTCTCTTTCTCTCTTTCTCTCTCTCTCTTTCTCTCTTTCTCTCTCTCTCTGAAAGTATCTGTCATTACAGTATCAAAATGTGATTGTTTCAGTTAGTAGAATAGTTTCATTTTTAAAGTGAAAGTATTTGACATGAGTGTTTTTGTTTCACTTTTGACACGTAATACTTAAATAGTGGAGGAGATATTATGTTGCCGTGGGCTCGAACTCTGCAAGAAGTTAAAAGTTTTTTTGACTAAAACACAACTGGAACCCTAAGTAAGGCATCTGTAAAATTTGAATGAAATTGGTTGCGTAGTTCTCGAGCTTTAGGGATTCACACAGACAGACAGACAGACAGACAGACAGACAGACACACATTCTCATTTTTATATATATAGATGTATGTATTATGTATGTGTGTGCGTGTGTGTGTGTGTGTGTGTGTGTGTGTGTGTGTGTGTGTGTGTGTGTATATATATCACTTTTGTATTTGGTTTGCAAGATTCATTATGTGAATTCGTGTGTTGAAGCATATTTTATTGTGTCTAGGTAGAGTCATTCTCTTTTAATGCCTTATTATTTAACACACTCCGGTTCGATTTCCACCTATTTACTTATTTATCCTGCCTAAAATGTTCGTTGCGTTTCGTAACCTTTTCAATAGTTGTTGACTGAGTCAATGAGTATTGAAAAGGTTTCAAGGAGCAACGAAAATTTTTGAAAAATGAAATAAATGAGTGGAAATCGAACCAGTGTGTGTGTTAAATAATAAGTCACTAAAAGACTCTCCCTTAACACAATAATATTTATATATACATAACGCGGTGAGCTGGCAGAATAACTACACATTCCAAATGCTTTAGACACATTTCTTCAACCTTTACATCATAAGTTCCACTGTCACTAAGGTCAACTTTGGTTTTATATTTTCGAGTTAGATAAAACAAGTGTACCAGTTAAACACTAGGGTCGACGTAATCGACTTAGCTCCGCCATGAAATTACTGACTTGCATCAGAATTTGAAACCAGTATGTTTGTGTGGTTGAATGGGTGTCTGTGTGTTTGTGTACGTAATGTACATATGTATTTCTCTATGGAACTACACAAATATATGTGCGTACATAGAGACACTGAGATGCCTTTTACAATGATAAAGATAACATTTTTTAAACAACAATATAGGAAACGAGTTTACGTAAGCTAAGAAAAGACGAAGCTAAAGACGTACAAAAGTCCAAAAAAACAAATTGAGAGACGCGATGGTGTGCATTGTATTCTTATATTTTGTTTCTGCAAAATATCCGCAACTCAACACGCCACTGATGAGATTAATACCATGTGATCAATAAAACGTGGTCACGTGTTAAATCGAACCACATTCCCCAGCCCCGCAGAAGTTTTAAATATATATATATTTTTTTAATTTTATTTTCTCCATATATTTGTTTACATATTGGTTTTGTTTTCTCGTTTTTTTTGTCAATTACATATATATATTTATATATATTTTTATGCTTTAATTATTTTTGGTTTTATATTCATTAATTTTGTTGTTGTTTCCTAGTGAGATTTTTATGAATTTTCTGTATTTTTTTTTTTTGATTGTTCTAAACATTTTTCATTATTAGTCCGTATTTTTTTATTGAACGTTTTACATTGTTTTTTTTTTGTATAGATTTTTTAAGAAGATTTTCGAGTGTTTTTCTTTTTGTGGCGATTTTATTGAAAATTTTCTAGAAATATTTATTTATTTATTGTTTTGTAATGTTTCAATGAAACTTTTATAATTCTTTCTTTCTTTCCTTCCTTCTTTCTTTCTTTCATTGAAAGTTTTATAATGACTTTTCATTGTTTTGTTGTTTTATATTGAAACTTTATATTCGTGTTCAAATTTTTTTTTTGGAGGGGGGTATTTTTTTTTTTACTTTTTATTGAAAATTCTATAATGATTTTGTTTTATATATCTTTTATAGTAATTTTTTTTTTATCAGAATATTTTTCGTTATATTTTTTTTTCATTACAGCCACTTTTTTTAATTGTCGTTGCTTTTGTCGGCGATGTTTGTCTTTGTCGTTGCGTGTGGTAGTGGAAATAGCTGTAGTGGTTTCTTTAAGTTCTTGCTAATTCTTACAAATGAAAATGGGTGGAGTCTTAATCAAGTTAGAAACTATTAAACTTTGTTTTAAAGTGTGTCCGCTGCTAAGATGACTGACATCTTTACTCCATCGAAAATCGGTTTAATCGTTTTCGTGTATCCGTACCGTTCAACCTCGTTCACCTCCCCGGCAGACATTGTCTGCATGAATTGTGTGAATGTAACATATGCAGATTAATGAGTTTGTTCTGTTAGTGTTGCTGTTGTCGTGGTTGTCGTTACTTTTGTTAAACTCATGTCGAACACTAACTGAACAATTTCAGACCATGTTTCAAAGACAAATCACCTTTGACCATCCAATCTTTTTAATAGTATGTACTACATTCAGCAACGTGTCCTATCCATATACACACACATATATATATATATATATATATACATATGTAATATATATATATATATATATATATATATATATATATATATATACATATGTAATATATATATACGTATGTATATATATATTTATATATATATATATATATATATATATATATATATATATATATATATATATATATATATATATATATATGTATATATATATATATATATATATATATATATATATATATATATATATATATGTATATATGTATATATATATATATATATATATATATATATATATATATATATATATATGTGTGTATATATATATATATATGTATATGTATGTATACATGTATATATATATGTAAAAAAGGTTTAAGGATGGCATAAGGACTGCTATGAAGTCAATTGGAATGGCTCCAAAAGATATAGAAGTCCTCGCTTCAGATCGAGTTGGATGGCGAACAAGGGTGTGGAGTGGAGTGAAAGCATTTGAAGAGGCCAGGATGATGCAAGCAGGGCTCAAGAGACATTTAAGGAAAAATGTAAAGACTGAGAAGGTGAATGACAAGGACCTTTTTGTGTGCACAGTCTGTGACAGACCATGTCTGTCCTTGGCTGGCCTCAAATCTCACCTGCGAACCCATGGAAAACAAACCTCATCCAGCTATTCTGATTATATGTCTCTGCACACGTTTGAATGTGGTGTGTGCCAGAGGGTTTGCAAATCCAATGGGGGTCTTAAAAGACATGTTAGGATCCACAATGAGCAGAACTTACTTGCAGGTAATGGTAGTGCAAATCAGAGGTGCAATCTGTGTGGGTGTTTTTTCAAAACACTGTCTGGTTTAAAAAGCCACATCAGACGCCATGAAAGGGCTAAGGTGTAGGTGCAGGAGGTGGTCAAACTCTGTTTAAGGAGTAGACAACCAGCATATATATATACATATGTAATATATATTTATAGATATTTATATATATATATATATATCTATGTATATACATATTTATATATTTATATTTATATATATGTATATATGTATACATATATATGTGTGTGTGTATGTATATATATATATATATATATATATATATACTTACATACAGAGGACGATGGGTAAATTGTTGGCATTTCATATTTTTAATTTCACGCAAGCGCATTGTTAGTTTTTGGTTTTATCGACTACGCAGAATAGTAGGGGCAGTTGAGCACCGTCTGTAAGAAAGACAGCACCATAACGCAAGTCACTCTGCCAGAAATTTGGAAACTACACACTGTGCTGCTTGGCATTCGCGGCGGAAGCTCCAGCACGAAGATTTCAGAGTGTTTGGGTGTCAATCTGAAGACAGTGGAATCTTCAGACATGTTTCGAGAGTGATAAAGATCAAACATTGTGGTGTTTGGTGTGTTCACTAGTGATGGCGACGTTATGCCTCCATTCATCTTCCCACACGGAATATGTATTCTCTGTGACCGTAGCCTGCAGGAGGTTTATATTATCCTCCCTGTTTGCCAGGTGGAACGCTTGGAATACTGATCTTAGATGATCTCATTCCCATGTAAATTGGGATTAATATCGTATCTTCCGACTCTAATGATTTTACAGTGTTGCTGTGCCGTATCTGCCTTTTTGAACCTCACCGCGATGGTTCCAAACTCCTTCCCTCTAGCTAGGTATGTAATGTCCTGCCAGATGGGTTTTAAACATTTTTCCATTTTCTGCTCAGATATCTAGTCAATTTTTCGAGTTTTTAAGCAGAATGTCTTAAAAATAATAGTTTTTCTTTTCTCTGTTGTTAATTGTTCTTCTGGTATTTCCACTTTTACCACTCCATCTCGTACCGCTATCATTTCCTAGTATTTTAATAATTATTTTTTGTCAGTTGTCAGCTGTCGCGTTCCACTACCAGCTGCTGACGCAAAACTTTATCTATCTTCATTCTGAATCGTCTTTGCTTCTATATTTCTTTTGGTACCCGTAACTTTTGTTAATGCAGGGAATTCACTTTCCGGAACATCAGAGATGTTATCAAAATTTAAACTTTCAATCTTTCTTGCTTCCCGCTCGGTCGATGAACCTTCGCCCGACGAAAACACACTTTTCGGCATCTTGCCGGCGATTAATATTTTGCCCACAGGGGAAAACTACAGATGGCTTTCGAAAGAAAACTATAATACAATTTTTAAACAATACGTCCAACAATAGGCACAACAAGAGGTATAACGATATAAGAATTAGCAGAAACTTACTTTACGAACACACTCCAACAATAAACTTTCAATAACAGACAGACGAAATGCCATTATACATTTCGCCCGACGTGCTAACGTTTCTCTCAGCTCGCCGCTTTTACACGACTGAAATATTGTCTCACGAAACTATCGATAGCTATAGACTACATAGAGAGTGCATCCAAAAGCTCTCTTATATTCATACGTGGCCATTGGTGTAGTGTAGGAAAGTTAGGCAGGTGGTATGGCTGCCTTCATGTAGGTAATATTTTATGAGTGAAGGCGCATGGTTTAATGCATAGGGTAATCGGTTCACGACCGTAAGGTCATGAGTTCGATTCTCGCCGGCGCGTTGAGCAAGATGCCTCATTTCACGTTGCTCCAGGCAACTCAGCTGATATAAATGAGTAGTTCTTGTAATTCAAACTCATAGCCTTGTCACATTCCATGTCACGCTGAATCTCTCTCTGAACTACTTTAAGTGTACGTGTGTCTGTGTAGTACTCAGCCGCTTGTAAGTTAATATGTAAATGGTTTTTGTTGCACCCCATGCCATGGCACTCTGTAGCTTACGATTACGTGGATTCCAGTTGATCCGATCTCTGGAACAGCCTGCTCGTGAAGTTACCATGCAAGTGGTTGAGCATTCCACAGACACTATACCCTTAACGTAGTTCTCTGCGTGAGACAGAGCGTGATAAGTCTGTCAGTTTGAATTACAGGTACGACTCATTTTTGCCAGCTGAGTGGACTGCAGTAACGTGAAATAAAGTGTATTGGTCAAAAATACAATACATCACTGAGAATTGAACTCAGGACCTTACATTCATGAGCCGAATACCCTAACCACTAAGCCACGCGTCTCAACAACCCTATGCTATAAATCATCTTTGTATGCATGATGCGAAATATTTACGAGGACACAGTTGGAAAACTTACGTACAATTATTCATCATTTCAGAGAAGACATATAAAAGACTGTTGGGATTAGACTAGCGTGGAATAGCTATTGTTAGATTTAGAAAATTAACAGGAATTTTAGAATATTAAATTAGATAGAAACGGGAATTAAAGAATTACGACGATACAACCTTTGCAAATATTTAAGAGCAAGAGAAATTGGTAAGATACAACGGACAAAGAAGAAAGCGATAATTAGAAAGTGAATTATAGGAGGTCTAGACTTGCATTAAACTTTAAAATCGAAACTAGAAATAATAGGCGTAACTTGCTTACCAACCACATGGTTCCGGGTTCGGTCTCACTACGTGGCACCTTGGGCAAGTCTTTTCTACTATAGCCTCCGGCCGAACAAAGCCTAGTGAGTGTATTTGGTAGAGGGAAACTGAAAGAAGCTCGTCGTATATATATATATATATATATATATATATATATATATATATATATATATATATATATATATATATGTGTGTGTGTGTGTGCGTGTGTGTGTGTGTGTGTGTGTGTGCTTGTATGTCTGTGTTTGTCCCCCCAGCATCGCTTGACAACCGATGCTGGTGTGTTTACGTCACCGCAAGATAGCGGTTCGGCAAAAAGAGACCGATAGAATAAGTACTAGGCTTAGAAAGAATAAGTCCTGGGGTTAATTTGTTCGACTAATGGCGGTGCTCCAGCATGGCCGCAGTCAAATGATTGAAACACTTATTTGCGGATTACAGTTACAACATAATAATAATCATTTCTGTTATAGACACCCGGCCTGAAATTTTGTGGGGAGGGGGGACAATCGATTATGCTCTCCCTAGTGTCCAACTGGAGATTAATTCATCGACATCGAAAGGATGAAAGGCAAAGTCGACCTCATTTGAATTTGAACTCAGATAATAAACCCCCCAAAAATGCAGCAAAATATTTTGTCCAGTGCAGTAACGAGGCCACCAACTATTAATAATATATATAGATGATTCCTGCAACACACTAAGAAGGAAAGTTCCAATACAAATAGAAAATTGATGAAAAAAAAAAACCCAGCTACAGAAGGACTACAAAATTATTTAGTAAGAAGCAGGAGAAGATCGATTACTCTGACGAAAATATTCGTTTCTACTCTAGGAACAAGGCCCGAAATATTGAGGGAGGGGTCAATCGATTAGATCGAAACCAGTACACAACTGGTATTTAATTTATCGACCCCGAAAGGAAAAGTCAACCTGGGGGAATTTGAACTCAGAAAGTAAAGATAAGCCAAAATACTATGAAGCATTTCGCCCGGCGTGCTAACTCTTTTGCTAGCTCCCCACCTTAGTTTGACAGAAATAAGAATACAAGATACAAGGCTTTATATGTAAGGAAACTGTAAAATACGAACTGTAAACGCACTAAAGCGAGAAAAAAAAACAAAAAACGTTATCATCATGAACAGCAGAGACTACAAAGGTAGGAGCAGGGTCGACGGCGGCGGTATGATAACACTACTAAGCGATAAAGAACAACGGAAAAGTATGATCAGTCTCCCTATTGGCCTAAAGCTTGTAATGGCACACTTCCAGGATTTGAATTGACTCTGGAAGCAAATTAAAAAGAAAAAAAATGTCTGTCTTCCTCGACATTAACTTTATAATCATCATCGTGGTTGTTATCATGATCATCATGATCATCATCATCATCATCATCATCATCATCATCATCATCATCATCATCATCAAAGTCGTCGTCGTCGTCGTCATCAACGGCGACAACAACTACAACATCATCCTCATCGTTATCAATATCGCCATCCATCTCTTCATCAGCTTCATTACTATCATTATCCTCAACATCATTATCATAATCGACATCGTCATCAATGATCAGAAAGACCCCTCTCAGCCAGAACGCTTAGTATCGTCTGTTTCAGGTTTGTTCTGAGTTCAAATGCTACCATAATCATCTTTACCACTCATTTTTTTCGGGGTCGATGAAATAAGTAAAAGTTGACTTCTCAGGGCTTATGTAATCGAGAAGCTACCTCCCCAAATATTTCTGGCCTTGTACCTATAGCAGAGAGAATTATTATTATTATTATTATTATTATTATTATTATTATTATTATTATTATTATTGTTCAGTAGTTTTATTTTTACAACGTGCTTTCACTTCACTACCGAGCGCAGCTCTGTGCGCCTTGGCTATGTGCTGTGGTTTGCTGTGGTGCTCTTATGTTTACTGTATTGAAAGTGTTTTGCGTAGAATGTGTGCAGTACCCAGTAGTGCAATTTTCTGTATGTTATATATATTTGTAAGTCCTGGTGTTTTGTTATGTATTTGTCTGAATATTTTTTTATTATACCTAAGGCACCTACTATGATAGGAATTGTTTCTGTTTTTAGATTCCACATTCGAGTTATCTCTATTTCCAGGTCTTTGTATTTTGAAAGTTTTTCCATTTCTTTTAGAGAAAT
>NC_142932.1:11780668-11783168 GCF_046866305.1 Octopus bimaculoides | reverse complement strand
CTATAGAGGTAAGGAAGATGTCGTTGATGACGACTGCAACGGCGGCGTTGGTGATGATGACGATGATGATGACGATGACGATAATGAAGTTCTTGTTTTTGTTCATGCTGCTGTTGTTGTTGTTGTTGATGCTGCTGCTGCTGATGATGATGGTGATGACGATGATGATGGTGACGAGGAGGTGTATAATGGTGGTTGTTGCTGTGTTGATGAGGAGGAGAATGAAAATGCAGACAATAATGAATGTGGGGACATATTGATATCAAAAGATATTGATGATGATGGTTAAGATAGCGATGATGATGATGATGATGATGATGATGATGATAATGGTCTAAGTGGTAATGTTGTAGGTGATGATGGTGATGATGGTGATGATGATAATGAGGATGATGATGAGGAGGAGGAGGAAGAGGAGGAGGAGGATGGCGCTGATGTTGACAACGATGGTTGATGACGATCGTGACGATGAGGACAATGGCGCCAACGATGTTGATGATGATGTAAATGAACGTTAAATAATGATGATAATGATGATGATGATAATGATGATGATGATGATGATGATGGTGATGTCTACGACGACTTTGCTATAGGCCGATGACATGTTTATCAATTCCATTTTCTTGTTGCTGTTGTTGTTGCCGTCTTTTAGCGTTGCATGGGTGCATTCAGATATTTGTGCAATGTGCACCTGCAAGTCCCTATCACTTCATCAATTACTCTTTAGTTGTTACATCTTATTTATTTATTTTTTTTTTTCCTTTTCATCCTGACCAATCCTTTTTGTTGTTCATGCCGCTGTTGTGGTTTTTGTTGCTTAGCACCCAATCAATTTCAGCAGTTTATCAAACAGACCAATGTTCAAAAATGTTTATTCCAGACATGCCAATCTCGTCTTTCCTCTTTGCACAAGGAACTCTAGAATACATTATCCGATGCAATCTCTTTTTCAAAACAGTAGAATACGATTTAGTTTAAGGGATACTTAACTACTATCTCCATCAGATCGAGTGGCCACTTAGGGTATCCTACGTTGGCTCACAGTTGATTATCGCTATGTTTATTGACAACGCTGGGACTTTTGCTATTGTCTTTGTCATGTTGATGTATTGTCTGTTGGTGATGTTCTGTTGTTAGGTGCTGCCATGTCTTTTAGCATTGTCATGTCTTTAGGAATTGTTGTCTGTTGGTGTTGCTAATATGCCATTATTGTTATGATTCTCTTTTATTGTTGTAGCTCACGTAGTCGTAAATACTGCCAAAAACTTTTTCCTGGCTTTACTTTACCTAAGGCAGAAAAATCTTTACGGTTTCCGTGCCGTTGCATTATTAGAATGAATATTTTTCTTTTCATTTAACTTAGCATCTGTCCTAAATATTCTTGCTTTTTTTCTCCGTTAATTCAGCATGTGTCCTAGATTTGCTTTCTGTCTGGAATTTGTCAAGATTATTTCCAGATTTAGAAATATGATCAGTGCATTAAAATATATTGTATCACTTATGCTCGGTCATTTTCCTATGCAGTGGAATATGTCGCGACTGCATTCATATTATATCGCCCCGAGACATCGAACCAAAGATAGTACTGGGATGGTTGTGTGGTTAAAAAGTTCAAGTACAACCGAATGGTTTCGGGTTCATATTCAAAGCACAGGTTGGACGGGTGTTTTTACTACTGCCCCAGGCAAACTAATGACTTGTCTGTGATTTCGGTATTCGGAAACTGTGGAAATACGTCACAGATATATGTGTGTTTGTCTTTTTTATTTTTGACTGTCTTCTCCACCACTTGACAGTCAGTTTTGCTTTGTTTACATCACCGTAAAGTAGCGGAACGATAAAATAGTTGCCACGCTTTAAAATAAATAGTGCTTCGTTTTTTTTTTTTTTCGACTAAATACTTAAAGGCCGGACTCTAGCATGAATGTCATCGGATGACTGGACTAAGTAAAAGAAAAGAGAATGGCACACTCGAGATGCGAAATAGCAAATGAATTTCACTCAAATTCTACATTCCACTAATCGTCTTAGCAGAACACCCACTATTGGTCATAGTCTTGCCGGATTAGAGTTCACCTCTAGGTATTATGCCACAGGATAAACAAAAGCAGTTGAAATCACAGCAACCAATTTATTCTTTCCCACACTAGGCAGAAAGCCCGAAATTTTTGGGGAAGGGGGGATAGTCGATTAGATCGACCCAGTACGCAAGTGGTACTTAATTTATCGACTCCGAAAGGATGAAAGGCAAAGTCGACCTCGGCGGAATTTGAACTCAGAACGTAGCGACAGACGAAATACCTCTAAGCATTTCACCCGGCGTGCTAACGTTTCTGCAAGCTCACCGCCTTTTGCAGCCAATATATTATTAACTCCCTTCCTGCAACGATGACCAACAAAAGCCAGACTTGAAATCAACTCCGGAATGCTCATTCTAAAATGATGTGACAGAAAATCTGAGTTTCTCCTGTATTTTCCAATATTGTTCCGCTGCTGT
>NC_142932.1:11755668-11773168 GCF_046866305.1 Octopus bimaculoides | reverse complement strand
TTTTCTTTGCATTTCATGTAGTGTTTTATCTTATGCTCAATGACTTGAGCATCTTCCAAAATAACGATCTTGTTCATCACTTTTATACTCACTACCTCATTGCACTTAAGTAGTCAACAGCAATTTATCAACTATTAAGAAACAGTCTAATGGTAAACTATCTTGACACCAGTTCTGTTATACATACATACATACATACATGCATACACACTCACACACACGGTCACATATATATGTCTTAAATTTAATAATTCCATTTAAACAATGGTGAATTTGGAAGTGGAAAGAATAAGAATCTAGTAAGTGCCATCCATGGAATGAATACACACACTAACACACACTCACACACACACACAGAGGCAAAAATATATGTATGTATGCATGTGCGTAGTTAGTGTATATGTGTGTACATATATATGTGTGTGTGTGTTTGTGAGTGTGTGTCGGTGAATAGGCATGTACGCATATATATATATATATACATATACATATACTAACATATGAATCTGCATATATTCATAAAGCATTCTCATTAAAATTTTATTCTATTCAATAAATCTCGGGTTCTTTATGTATAAACATCTACGTAGCTCCTCTCTTTCCCTCCTTCCCCTCTTTCTCTCTCTCTCTCTCTCTTCGCTTATTTATGTGTGTGTATGTATGTATATACATACATATATATACACACACACACACACATATATATATATATACACACACATATATATTTTTGTATATATGTTTGCACGTATGTATATACATACACACACACATATATATATATATATATATATACACATACACATCCACACATTTATACTCTCACATACAGAAAGAGAGAAATAGTTTTATTTTGCAGATTTAATGCTTTAGCAAAGAAACTCCGCTTACACAAATTTCTAGATAGCTCCTCTGAAGGAGGCAATCGATGAATTAGCGAAAGCAAAGTTTCTTTACATATACATTAAACCTATTGAATAAACTTTATTACGCACAAGCACACACACACACACGCGCACACACTCACGCACACACTTTCACGGACACTCAGGCAGGTCCCTCTATATTTATGCGTTTGTGTGTGAACGTGTGTAATGTATGTGTATTCGTTCTCCATATTTCTTAGAGTTTTCCTTTTGCTCTGTAATCATCTTCCTGTGTTGTATATTTGTATTTTATTAAAGTACTACTTTATCGATTCTTTCAAATTCAATATCATTACGCAACCTAATATTTTGCTATTTATGCTTAACCATAAATCTGAAAATACATAAGCATATACATAGAAATAGATGTGTATGTAAATATGTCTTTATATAAATGTATAGGTACGTACATCCATAGATATCGACTTATCTACCGACATACATATATACGAACAAATACACACATCTCCTTGTATGTATATATATATGCATGTATGTATATATATATGTATACATATATTCGTGTATGTATATAGAGAGATATGTATATATATATATATATATATATATATATATATATATACAAACATATATATATATATATATATATAGTCATATATATATAAGTATACGTATGTAGGCATGTATATATATATATATACATATGTATATATATATAATCTATAGCCATACATATATGTGCATACGTATAGCCAATGCATATTTGGAGGAAGAAGCGGAGTTATCTTCTCCTCTTTACTTGTTCTCACTATCATCATATCTATTTAATCTCTGTTCTTGTTTCCCCTCTTTGTTGATTGCTTTCTCTTTCTCCCCCTTTTACCCACCACTCTCTGACTCTCTGTCTCTCTGTCTCTCACTCAATCCCCGTCCGTGTGTGTGTGTGTACACCCCCCACCACCACATATATATCCCTTTATCTCTCTTTCTTTCTCTCTCCGTTATTGCTATTCTCTGTCATCTTTCCTTCCTTTTCCTACACCCAGAGTTCCTATCTCTCTTCCTTCCTACTTTCCGTGTCTCTTCCGATGTCTCTGTTTCTATCGTTCACATATTCATTTCGGTACGTTCGCTCTCTACTTCTGTCTCGTAGTCGTTCCCATTTCTCGCCCTCTCCATCTACCTTTCCATGCTCAACCTCACCCACTCATTTCTCCCACTCCCTTTCATTGCTCTCCATCCATCACCCACCTCTCTTCCCTTTATTACTCTTCCTCTCCTTTTCATTGCTTTCCTTTTCCCCCTCGTTACTCTTCCCCTCTCGCTGCTCTCTATTCTTCACTAATCTTTCTCTCTCTTCTTCTCCCTTGCTTCCTCTCTATCAGTCATTACAAGTCTTTTAGTGAATTTCATTCATTATTACTTTCTCTCATTCTGTCCTTCTTTCTTCCTTTTTTTTCTTTCTTTCTTCATACTTTGTAGTTCGCTTTTATCTAGTTCACACTCTTTCACTTTATGCCTCTACCCCAAACTCTTCCCCCCCCCCCATTTTGTCTCTCTGTCTCCTCTCTATTCATTTTCCATCTCCTTCTTTCTTCCCGTGTTTTATTCCAATAAGTAGGAACCGAATTAAATTTCCTTTCATTGAATAACGTCTGTGAAAGCATTTCAACTGCCTGAAATGGATGTAAAATTGGCTGATCCTGAAAGTTTGTTTGTTAATGCAATCTTCTTGAAATGCATTGATAAACATACAAAAACGATCTTTTCAAAATTAGACCGCCTTGCTCTTCACTTGAACTCGCTACACATGAATGCTCATCTACAATGTGAAAATGATCGGTAGTTTGCCAGTCCAATCACGCACAGTTATTAGGAAAGCTGATCGATTAAGATAGATCTTTACCATGATACGGACATTCTACTTCATCACTAATTATCAGAGAATTTACAAACCACTATGCCATAACTAGCCAGCTCTAACACACAATATTACAACGCCCAACACGTATACGAGACTTTTCAAATATCTTCGCAAACTTTACAAAAGCTAGGTCTCACAGTCTCTCATGACCTTTCGTTGTAACCACTTGTCAGTATCATAGCCAAAATTATATCTCAAAGGTTTGGCTTTCTGTTTAGGACAAGGAACTCCTCTAACTTTGAATATTTGCTGACTCTTCTGCAAGGCATAAGTGTAATTTATATTTGAATAATGTTGGTATATATCAAAAGGAGCAGCTTGTGCGTTTACTCAAATATTTTAGACTGTCTTCTTCAAGAAAGGACTAAAGGTCATATGATATATTGGGTTCGTATTTTGGCACAAAACCAGCAATTTAGGGGGAAAGGTAAGCCAATTACACTGATCCCAGAGATCAGCTGGTATACTTATCTTATTGACTCCGAAGGGAGGAAAGGCAAAGTCGACCTCGGTGAAATGTTAAACTGTAAAGTAAAAACTGATGAAATGCCGCCGAGCATTCTGCTTAGGGTCCTAATAATATTAAAGGTCATACAATATATTGCAAAACAAAATACTTAATCAGAAACATTCGATCATTAGTGGTACACTGGCGTATTTTCTTCTTCTTCGTCTTTCACTGCGGCCAAGCTGGAGCAATCCTTTGAAGTCTGTTAGCTGAGAGAAATTGATACCAGTACTTATGCTTTTTATAGTATGGTATTTATTACATCGGTTTATATTACCAAACCGCTAGGCTAAGCGAAAGTGAACAAAGCAACATCGTTCTTGAAGCGGTGCGGGGAAACAAACACGAAGACACATACATAAGCACAAAATTTCTGTTAACCAAATTCACTCAGAGACCATTGACCGGTCACTAATTTTTGTACAAGATATGAGTCCAAGGAGACGTGCAATGGCGGTAAATCGCCTAAGCTGCAAAGTGAGTGTTTTAACCACACAGTCATGCCTACATCTCTATAGTCATATTTCATGGCTAAGAAGGCTTTCATCCTAAAGGATTAACAAGCTGTGGGAATGCGCGTCTTCGATCGACCAATGTTGGGTAATTGACTTTCAAAGCATTATATACTTGCCACAGATTTTGGGCAGAAATGTTAGCGTTCACAACATGAGCATCTGGGGCAAGCTAGAAGTGAACAACCTCTCGAAATTCTACCAAGCATACCTTACCTTCAACACCGTATATTCACATGGTTGAGGTCATCGAGGTGTCGGTTACTGATGCTTTTTGAAGGATCAAGTGCTGCCTTCAATGTACGAGTGCCTGTGCTTTGTTGCTGTTCAAACAATTCAAGCAGGACTTCACCTTCGACACAGAAGGCTGCCCTGACCTTTTATATGTGTGTATTCGAAACTGTGGAGGCGCAATGGCCCAGTGGTTAGGGCAGCGGACTCGCGGTTTCGATTTCCAGACCGGGCGTTGTGAGTGTTTATTGAGCGAAAGCACCTAAAGCTCCACGAGGCTCCGGCAGGGGATGGTGGTGAACCCTGCTGTACTCTTTCCCCACAACTTTCTCTCACTCTTACTTCCTGTTTCTGTTGCGCCTGTAATTCAAAGGGTCAGCCTTGTCACACTGTGTCACGCTGAATATCCCCGAGAACTACGTTAAGGGTGCACGTGTCTGTGGAGTGCTCAGCCACTTACACATTAATTTTACGAGCAGGCTGTTCCGTTGATCGGATCAACTGGAACCTTCGACGTCGTAAGTGACGGAGTGCCAAGAGAGAGAGTATTCGAAACTAGTGTCATATTCCTTGAAACATCTGAAGAGGTTATGTGTCGCATGTTGACAGTTCTTGGCACTTTCAAATCATTAATTTCTTTTGCCTCTGCCCTTGTACACTGTCCTTTTTCTCCTGGTAGCGTAACGTAGCGCTAATTGCAATTTATTCACCATTCGTCATCAAAAACGTAAAATAAAGAATATCCAAATAATATTTATATGCTGTATATGAAAATATAAAGAATAATCAATTCAACGACAATTGGACAAGTTGTATCAAATTAATGATATGACATGTAGATACAAGTTGCTAAATTTCATCAGTGAATATCCGAAAAATCTTTCGTCTCAATCTGATATATCATCACACAAAAGTCATTTCACAACAATTTTTTTTACTACGCAGCACATAATATGTAGACGCTACTAAGAGACATTAAATCTATTGAATAACACATGAAAGTGTAATATAATAGAGGCTTACTACCATTAAACAATAGCCTAGAGCACACCAAACCTACAATTTAACACAAGACGAGGATAAATCAGATCAAATTTATGATGTAACTTCATCAAAAGCTTAGAAAAAACCCATTATATAGCATAAGACTACCAGTATATAAAACATCAACCTTATTAAGTAACTTCAACAACATCCTAGAACAAGCAATCACTACAATTTAACCCATAAAGTCCATTATATCTCATATCAACTCTTCTATGTAACTTCACCACTATTAGAAATACTGCGATTAGACATAATAACCTCATTTTATAATCTACATCACTGTTCAATAAGAAATCTAAACAGACGTGCACACAATTGATTCTGTATGCAATTCCTTGATCTGATAGAGATAGCAGTTAAATCTCTTTCACTGCATACTCACATCATTTTGTCAAAAATGTACGGTAAGGATAATGTAGATCTTTATATACAAAAATGGCATCACGGTCAAAGGTGTAATACCTTTGATAATAGCTTTCACTTCAACGAAACGATTCAACATTCGCCCTATTTGCTACAATGTACAGCCAAATTGTTTACATAAAAATGAAACACTATAAACTGTATGCAATGTAGTTCTGCAGACACCAACAAGTACGGGATGGTCGTTGTTGGAGGGTTTTGATCATGAATGTACTCAAACTTGACTGTGATGGAAACAGCAATAACCACATAATGAAGAACAATCATTTTTGACGGTGAATCTACCTATAGGTTTGCTCAAACAGAATTTGGTGCTACAAAACAACAGCAGTAAGAAAGGCAGCACCAACAGCAACAATAACAACAACAACAACAACAACGAAAATAACAGCAGTATGTCTGCCATCATGCAACATACCACCATTAGCACAAAGCTCAGTAATACTATATGATAACACATGAACATCAATACACAACACCTATCAACAGAATCTTATTTCTTTACTGCCCACAAGGGGCTACACACAGAGGGGACAAACAAGGACAGACAAACGGATTAAATCGAGTATATCGACCCCAGTGCGTAACTGATACTTATTTAATCGACCCCGAAAGGATGAAAGGCAAAGTCGACCTCGGCGGAATTTGAACTCAGAACGTAACGGCAGACGAAATACCGGTAAGCATTTCGCCCGGCGTGCTAACGTTTCTGCCAGCTCGCCGCCTTTCAACAGAATCTGACACCATACAGACGTTACTGAGGTATTAACAATGTTAGAGATACAAACATCTTCATGCTGTTTACTAACGACATTACAGAATAGAAACATAGTCAAGCCTTATCACTAACATTATCAACACCACCACCAGAGTCACGACCACCAACTTCATCACCGCAATCACAGCAACGATCACCACTACAACAGCGCAATGATTTTATCACTTCAAACCATTTCAGGGAAAAGGGAATATTTAGTCGATATGATCCTGAATCAGCTCTAACATCGTTTGCTAAATGTGCTGAAAATCGAGATTTTTAAGGACAAAATTTGATTAGTTACGAAGGAAAAAGTAAGTGCTGTAGTATATGAATAACATTCGAATCTGTGGTGACAAACAGCGTTGAGTAGGGATCACGAATTATGACGATAAAACGTTAAATCGGTTGTAATTCTGAACAACTATTGTGGAGTTATACATCATAAGAGATGGATGTCTCTATACATTTAAGCGCAAATATAGTGCTAAATGAAAATATAAAGATAAATATAGATGTGAATGTTTGTATAAACATGAATATATATGACATTGGAAGCCACACTGCCAACGAAAATAGATTATAATATCTGCATTTTGAAAATAAACGTTATTAATTATTTTAAGAGATATTTGTTTTGGTGGAGATTGCTTGGAAGTAGCTCTGATTTTCCCTTTAATACCATGTATTTCTGAGTTGAGGTGGCATTTTTTCTGCTGATCACAACATACAACCTATTCAACCTGTTACAAAATTGATCAATATATACTAAAATAATTTGCATACCTGTATTTAAAACTCCAGATGTAGAGAGTCAGTGAAAAGTGGTTGCCTTTATCTATATGTTCCAAATATTATAATATTCAAAGTGTTCCCTGAGACATCAGTATAAGTGTTACTGTCAACACCTTTGTCACATTCATTTGACTACTCGGAGAATAAAATGCATCCGGTTAAAATTTCAGTGATTATTCGTATTGTCTTTATCAAAAAGTAGGAAAGAATGCATACTATTATTTTACTTATTTTCAACGTGTTCGCAGTCATTCCGATATAACTATGTCTGCACTGTTAAATTCCGAAGCTAGTGAGATCAACTTATACTAAATGTAAACTCTGCTTCATAGCAGGAGGTACAATTGTTATAAGACAAAATTCATTAGCATCAGTACTTGACGTTTTAAAAGAATTCAAGGGATAGAACTCTAAAATATAAAACGTTTAAAGACTAAATCAAGACATGTAGTATTTACTTGGATTTGAATTTGGGCCAGAAGAGGCACAGTTCCGAATACAATTTGACGCCATTGAACACCTCAGCAAAGTACAGTCTACCGTGGAATTACCGAAACATAGAATGATTTTTAGAGGAAACAAATGGTGGTTTCGTGACAGTTGTCATTCAGTTACACGTCTTAAAATAATGACAATAGTGAGTTTGAATAGTGTTTCCTCCGTTTATATATATAGGGAAATGTGAGCTATAGGAATAATTAAATTGAAATTACACATATAAGGCACCTAGAGTGGATAACGTATCTCATAAAATTTAATATTTAATCAACTTAAATTCTGGAGTTCACTCCCTTCATTTCTTTGACAAGGTGTTTCATTAACATCGATGACATTTTGTTTTCCTCTCGTTACGAGTGTAATTACAATTAATTAAAATTTTCTTTTGACTCACAACATTAAAAATTTTAACTCGCTCTTAATTATATTTTCTTCATGAAGGAGACATCCTTTGAACATTTTCTAATGTCATTATCATAATTTGTGGAATCAATTAATATCATTCACAAACAAATACTATATCGTCACAAACTTTATTGACTCATTACACAAATAATGCTCAGATGAAAATATTCTTCATATGAAAAGAAAAAAAAAATTCCTCGATGATTTATATATTGAATACTATTTCGTCTACATTGTACGCTCAAAATATTCACACACACATATATAAGTATCGAATCATTTATCTATTTACGCGGTTACTTATTTTACTATCCAAGTCTCTATCTACCTATCTAGCTAGTTAGCTGTCCATCCATCTATCTTTCTATATATCTATCAAGCTAGCTAGCTAGCTAGCCAGATATTTATCTATCTATTTTTCTATCTACCTATCTATATGTCTGTCTGTCTATTCATCTATCTATCTCTCTATTTATCTATCTATCTATCTATCTATCTATCTATCTATCTATCTATCTATCTATCTATCTCTTCTCACGGACGTGCTGTCACATCGGCTGCGAAGGTAAACGTTTATTTGACCTTTTACTGTCCACATTTTGTTGGAATTTTAAAATAATTTTGTTGCGAAGCACCTAGGCTTCATTTGTGTGTATTTTCAAGGGCAGGAATTGACCCCCAGGGGCAGTTTCGGCCCTAGCAAAATACAAAAATTTCCTTCTTGACATTTTAAAAATGTCGAGAAACATAATTTTGGAACGCTTGTCTTGTTCTTTTGACAAGCATTTCCCGAGGCTTCAGATGCCAGAAGAGAAAAAAGAACAGAATAGCGCGTGCTCATGCAGTGACAGGAACGCAGTTGCTATAAACGTCACAAAGACTGTGAGTACAGCTACTAACAGCCCTCTCACCACCACCACCACCACCACCACCAACACCAACAACAAAAACAAAACTGTAACCAAGGTTACAAAACCATGCGTGAAAACCGTCACAAATGTCTCTGACGTAAGCACCACTGCTGCTGACGCCATCATCACCACCACCAACGACAACAAAAACAACAACAACAACAGCAACAACGACAACAACAACAACAACAGCAACAACAAGGAAGTAAAGTTATCGGCCGTCAGCAATGACACCATCACCTGTTCAACAAACTCTGCTGCCACTACCACCACCTTTGAACCAGGCAGTACATACACCAACATAAACAAAAATATCCAGAAGAACATGTCCGCCAGCACAACAAAAACAAATTTCGCAAATGCTCTAAAGGAAAAAAGAACAACAGTGACATTCACACAAAAACAAATAAAAGACACAAAATCCCTTCTTACGAAAGAAGGAGATGATGTCAGAATAAACATCCCAAAAGATATTATAGAAATGAAAAACAAAAAGTGCATCATTTATAAACTGGTAAACACAAAAACCAGACGTGTAGAAAATGTTAGCACAGATAAAATTGAAGTTTGTCTTAGAAAAATTTGGCCTTATCAGAATCATGTCACCTGGGGAAGGAAATTTGGAACGGTGCAAGTAAGGTTTCTGGATGAAAATTTAGCTAAACAATTTTCGACACTCTCTCTCCGCACAGATGACTTGGTAATGATACCGAGTTATCTAGGACAGAGAGTGACCAAAGTTATGATAAAAAATGTGCCATCGGAGGTGGACACCCAATGGCTGATATCGGCCGTGTGCCTGGAAATGGAGGAGGCAAATATTTTGGAGATTACGGTCGGAGAGGAAAAGAACTGGGGAGGGAAAAATCTGGAAATCCTTCTCCACATCACGGAGGAGGCTTCACAGAAAATTCCTCCAAACATTAGATTGGCAGAGGACCACAAGCTGTATGTGGTGGTAGAGGGCAGGCGACCTCGCTGTTACCTATGCAACAGCGAAGCACATCTGAAAAAGGACTGCCCTCTGGCCGCTAAACAAAAACAACAACAACAACAACAACAACAACAACAACAACAACAACAACAACAACAACAACAGAAGCAACTACCAAATATCCCCAACAGAAAAACCTTACTACCAACACCACCAGCAACGCAAAAAACAACAACAGAAATATCAGCAATAACCACAACAGAAAAGACAACAGAAACTGCAAAAACAGAAGAAAAAAAAGAAAATTCCAAGACTGCCTCTCCCTCCCCCATATCACATACACCACACATAAATAACAAGGAGCCAACATCAATAAAAACAGCAACACAAACATTCACAGAAACACACACAGACGCACAAAATTTGCCGTTACCTCTTTCTGACTCCTCAGATCTCCCATCATCCGATGAAGAGAGTGGGGAGGAGTGGAAAATAGCTACGAAAGGAAAGAGGAAGCGCAGTAAGAAGAAAACAAAACAAAATGCAAACACAAACAAAGCAGGGAGATTCACATCTCCCGAAAATACTACTAACACCAATAGTAATATAAAAAAAACAATGCTAACAGCAATAGACAGTACAAACACAGAGTTGATGAATTACATCAACTCTAAAACAAACATCACAAATAACGATATCAAAACCAACAACCACCCACGTACAACACCGCCAAAACACATTAAAATTATTCATGTAACACCAGCATTACACAACACAATAAAATCCCTCTACCCCAACTCGGTAGGGGGATTCCAGAAATATTTGTGCAAGAAATTGTACAATAGCCTCCTTGGTGAAAAATCCAAGGAGGAAACAAAACTTTCTAACGGCAAGTAACACTCTGTTCTTTTGTTTTGTGCTTTAAAGCACACGTATAAATAGAATCATGGTGAAGATTGGTTGTGTGAATGTGCGTGGCTTAGGGTCCCCTTGGAAACAAGGGTACCTCTTAAATGACATCAAGTCACACAATTTGGATATCATAGCCATTAGTGAGACCAGACTCCATGAACCACGGGCCCTAAAGTCCATGTTTGGCGGACAGTTTAACATTTATTTTTCTCCCTGTCTGCCGAGGATGGGCGGTAGTGGCACGGCGGTTCTTTTTCGCAAGAGTCTGGATCTCCAAGTAAAGACGATATTTACGGACCCGGAGGGTAGACTGGTTGTCCTAGATGTGGACGGCAGCGATGGAGGCGCTTTTCGGTTGCTGGCAGTTTATGTGCCTCCTTTAACAGGTCGGTCAGACTTCTTTCGACGTCTAGAAGTATTCCTGGGAACGTCTCGTCCCTTACTTTTAGTGGGGGATTGGAATGCTACCTTGGACACGCATCTAGACTACGTGGGGAGTGACAAAACTAGAAGGGGATGCAAAGGCCTCATAGACCTGCTCAGACGCTTCCAGTTGTCTGACAGGTACCGACTCGACCACCCAAATGTGCCAACGTGGACTTGGAGCAACCGCATTGGGTCGTCGAGATCGTATCTAGATAGGATAGTGTGTAGGACAAGAGATAGAGATAGTTTAGGATGTCCACAGTTCCACATAGTCAGCTACACGGATCACAAACTTGTGACGTGTACGCTAGACTTAGATAAGGCACATAGGCAGGGTCCCGGTTATTGGAAACTAAACGCGTCTTTCCCGTCGAGACAGGTTTTCAGAGACCGGATTAGCACGTTAGTAAAGAGGGCTTTGACGGGAGCCATCGTCAACAACAAATGGTGGTTTGCCCTCAAGAGAGCAGTGAGGGCGGAAGCAATAAGGTATAGCAGGGCACTAGCTGTAGAGAGGAACAGAGAAGAGGGGGAGCTAGTGATAAAGTTAGAAGAGGCATTGCGAAGTGGCATCGCATCCGACGTTTTAGCGGCGAGGTTGGCCCTCGACCAACACTTCAATGCTAAACACGAAGGGTGTGCTGTCAGGGCAAGGATGCGTGCTCTGAGGAATGAAGGTGTTGGAGCCGCACGAGAGGCCCGGGTGGCGGAGGCGCAGCGGGGTAACAGAGCCACCATCCGGTCTCTGGTAGACGAACAGGGGCGCGAATTGCTCGAGCCGAGCAAGATGTGCGAGGCGTTTCAGCGGCATTTTGCCCGACTGTTCGGGAGGAGTGGCGAGCGAGAAGGCAGGGTGGACTTTAGTGCCTACCTGCACAGCTTGCCACGACTCTCGGCGAGAGAGGCGGAGTGCTGCGAAGGGGTCATCACGGCGGAGGAGGTGAGGGACGCGATGGCGGGTTGCTCGACGGACAAATCTCCGGGTTTGGATGGTCTGCCCTACGAGCTTTACAACTGTATGCCAGACTTGTTTGGAGAAGTCTTGGCGGTCGTGTACTGCAACTGGCAGCAGAACGGGAGCATTCCCGGTTTTGTGAGCCGAGGAGCGGTAACGCTGCTGAAGAAAGATCCAAACAAGGGGGACGCCATAGATAACTTTAGGCCCATCACTCTGCTCAATTGCTCAATGCAGACATGAAAATTTTGGCCAAGGTGTTAGCCAAGCGGTTGGCGCTTGTCATCGAGAAACTGGTCGGCACGGAGCAGACGTGCGCCGTGCCGGGCCGGAGCATCCATGACAACCTCCATCTGATGCGCTACATCATAGAGAGGGTAGTTAAGGAACCTGGCATGGGTGGGGCCCTGATCAATTTGGATCAATCGAAAGCTTTCGATAGGGTAGACCATCGATACTTGGAGGCCGTCCTCGAAGCGGCCGGCTTCGGTCCCGTTTTCCGCGGCTGGATGGCTGCCTTGTACACAGGCATCCGTTCGGTTGTTCGCGTCAATGGACGTCTATCGGGACCCTTCGACATTGCACGTTCGGTTCGTCAGGGATGCCCCCTGTCGCCGCTCCTGTACGTATTGACTCTCGAGCCACTACTGCGGAAGCTGGCGACGCTGAGGGGCATCCCGCGAGAACTGGGGTGCGGGACGAGCGTGTCGGCATACGCGGACGACGTCACCGTCATAGCGTCTAGCCACGAGCACATCGAGCTTGTCGGCGAGACACTGAAAGACTACGAAGCGGTGACGGGAGCGAAAATCAACCGGGATAAGTCGGTGGGTTTGCTGCTCGGCACCTGGAGAAGCAAGCCCATACCGTCCGGCAGCGCCTCAGTAGTGGGACGCTGGACGGACGGTCCGGTCAAGTTGCTCGGAGTCTGGTTCGGTCCGGACCTACAAACGGAGAAGAACTGGGACGAGATAACGAGTAGGATGGCCACTCTCTGCCGGCAATGGTCCGAGAGGAAGCTGTCCCTAAAAGGTCGGGCGGAGGTGGCGAACGCGTACATCGCGTCCGTCATCGAATACCGCCTGACCGTTGTGCCTTGTCCCGATCGCGCCATCACCGAAATGGAGCGCATCCTCTTCCGCTTTTTGTGGAAAGGAAGCGTTCCGATGGTGAGGCGATCCGTTTGTTGCCAACACCCGCTGAAAGGAGGGCTGGACATGCCGTGGTTGATGATGCGCAGACATGCGCTGAGACTGCGACATCTCCGGCTCTACGTAGACGACGGTGAGCAGGTGTGGTCGCCGTTTGTGCGACGCGCTTTCCCGCAGCTCGTCTCCATGACCGAGCTGCAGTCGTGGATCAAAAAGAGGCCGAGGAATGGCGAATGGCACCGTGAGTGTCGCGTTGCTCTGCAACAACTTTGCCGTCCCGGGTCGACCTTGAGCGGCTGCATCACAACGAAGTCATTCTATAGGGGATTAGTGGAGGGCAGGTACGACGACGATCTCGGGGCGAACCTGGGCGTCGACGAGGAATACCTGACCCGCCTGTTCAGGACGACTTTCGGGCCGGGACCTATGGACAACTTCCAGAGATCCCTGGCCTGGCAGTGTTACCGAGAGGCGCTACCCGTTCGGGATAAGCTCTATAGACACGGCTCGCGAAATGTGGGGCCGACCTGCCCGAGATGCGGTCAGAGCGATGAAACCGTTCTGCACGCACTCGTGCGGTGTCCAACCATTTCGGAGCTGTGGGCTTATGTCGAACGACTGCTGTCGCGTGTGGGACGAGTCGGTCTATCAGCCGAGTCTATCGTGAATGTTGTCGCGCCTCCTTCATTTAAACGGGAAGGAAGAGCTGTATTTATCGTACTTGTGGCTATGGCCAAAGAATGCATCTGGTGGACGCGTCTGAAAGGATTAGAGACAAATACTTTCCTCTCTGGTCAATCTCTCATCAACTTTTTCAAGTATCACTTGAAAAGGAAGGTGAGAGTAGAGAGGCAAGTGTTGTCTAGCAAATGTTTCGAAAAAAGATGGATACATGTAGCAAGAATGGCACGTATAAATGACGAAGCCACCTTGACCATGATTCTATAAAACGTTTTAAAATTTTGTAAACAAAGAAATTTTATTTAACAAACTGTGACGCTAAAGACCGAGGTTACCGTGGTCTTTTCGTAGGTTTTTCTTTCCACGGATAACCTCCCCATTTATTGGGAATTTTTTGTATTATTTCGTATTTTTTGTAAATACCCCAAACGTTTTGCGATGTTTTTTTTTTTTTTTTTTTTTTTCATCGTTGTCCCCACTTTTGTTTTTTTTTCTGCTTTGTTTTCGACCCCCTCGAAAAGAAAAACTCTACATTTGTATTTTGTCCCCTCTGTGTTGAGCCCTGTGTGGCTAATAAAGAAACCTATCTATCTATCTATCTATCTATCTATCTATGTAATATACAAAAGCTATTGTGTGCAAGGGACAAATCTTGTTGGTAATGCTCTGTACTATTCTCTGCTTATAAAACAAAACTTGCTAAAAATGGCTCTTTATATACAAGAAAACTAATATTAGTCATTTAACTGCTTTGTAATTGCAAGTTTTTTTTTCTGTTCGTGGATGCAGACAAAAAGCAAGTAATATAAAGTGATTTTACGCTGAAAGTCTCTTCTAAGTGTCAGTCAAAATTAAGACACGTAAAAGCGCCCTACATTGCCTCAAAAATCGAGCTTTTCATTACAACATATCCATATATTTTTCAAGACAACTGTTGTTCGATTTTAACAGAGGTAAACATACGGAAAATAATCATTAACTAGCACATACAGATGACTTGGAATCAGATAGTACCACTTTTCTAACACAATAAACCTACATACACACGCACAAAGAAACACACACATATACGCACACACACACACACACACACACACACACACACACACACACACATATATATATATATATATATATATATATATATATATATATATATATATATATATATATATATATATATATATACACGTACATACATTGCATATATATATATATATAATACAAAGAATATATATACATGTATACACACATATATGTACATACTTACATCTACATGTGTATAAACATGCATATCAGGGTACAGGACGTTAGAACAATAAACTACAGACAACGGAACGAACACATAGGAAAACGGAAAGCCACTTGGAATATCCCTTCATCAGCTGTCTCTATTCTATCTAGACGTTTCGAAGACAAGACAGAACGTACTCTAGAATAGTCTCTTCCTTAGTAATGCACATACATATATACATACATATATATATATATATATATATATATATATATATATATATATATATATATATATATATATATATATATATATATATATATATGCATACATACAAGTACATACATAATTGCTATCTAGGAGATTTACTACTCTATATGGCCGTAGAGTAGAAATATTTGAATTTAATCAGCTGGAAACAAACTGGAAGAGAATATAAGCTTCTTCACACATAAATAGGTCTGAACCCTCAGTTAGACACTTTTCTTAGTATGCCCTTCAGCAAAAATGGCTGACTGAAGTTTTTCTGGTTTCAACCAGTTTAGTGCCGGCCCACCGATCTTAATCACACGCGCAAACACACACACACACACACACACACATATATAAAATATAATATATATATATATATATATATATATATATATATATATATATATATGTATGTGTGTGTGTGTGTGTGTGTGTGTCTGCATTTTTATATATATTTCTATATTTCTTTGTCTATATATATCGAGAGAGAGAAAGATATATATATATATATATATATATATATATATATATATATATATATATATATATATATATATATATATATATATATATATATATATATAGATAGATAGATAGATAGATAGATAGATAGATAGATAGATAGATAGATAGACAGACGTATGAGTGTATGTATATGTTGGACGACGGGAATGTCACATTTTGGCTGTTCACTTACGTGTGTGTTTGTGTGTGAATGGGCTTATGTGTGTGTGGTGAGTGTGTGTATGTGTGTGAATGTGTGTGCGGCGCGCTTTCCCGCAGCTCGTCTCCATGACCGAACTGCAGTCGTGGATCAAGAAGAGACCGAGGAAGGGCGAATGGCACCGCGAGTGTCGCGTTGTTCTCCGGCAACTCCAACAACCCGGGTCAACCTTGAGCGACTGCATCACAACTAATGCATTCTATAGTTGATTAGTGGAGGGAAGGTACGACGACGATCTCGGGGCGAACCTGGGCGTCGACGAAGAATACCTGACCCGCCTGTTTAAGACGACCTTCGGGCCGGGACCTATGGACAACTTCCAGAGATCCCTGGCCTGGCAGTGCTATTGAGAAGCTCTACCCGTTCGGGATAAGCTCTACAAGCATGGCTCGAGAAACACGGGGCCGACCTGTCCGAGATGCAGGCGGAGCGACGAAACCGTTCTGCACGCACTCGTACAGTCTCCCACCATTTCCGAGCTGTGGGCTTACGTCGAACAACTGCTATCGCGTGTGGGACGAGTCGGTCTATCAGCCGAGTCTATCGTGAATGTTGTCGCGCCTCCTTCATTTAAACGGGAAGGAAGAGCTGTTTTCATCGTACTTGTGGCTATGGCGAAAGAATGTGTATCGTGGACGCGTCTGAAAGGTCTAGAGACAAAGACTTTCCTCTCTGGGCAATTTCTCATCAACTTTTTCAAGTATCATCTGAAGAGGAAGGTGAGAGTAGAAACGGAAGTCTTGTCTAGTGAATGCTTCAAAAAAAGATGGGCGAATGTAGCAAGGATGGCACGTGTGAACGACGGAGCCATCTTGAGCATAACCCTATGAACAAGAAAAAAAAAAAAAGGCAAAAGAGAGTCACTTACTGTTATAGTTTCTTCAATGAGAATATTGACCAAGGTTACCGTGGTCTTTTCCGTAGGCTTTTCCTTCCACGGCTAAACCTAAACTGTCCTCCCCACTTTTACACGAGAACATTACTGTGTGATACACGATCCCTATTGATCGGCCTTTCCTTTTTTTTTTTTTTAATTTTTTCGATCCCTTTTGATCGAACTCCCCCTTTTTCCCTTCCTACGATCCCTTTTGATCGACACCACCCTTTTTTTTTCCTTCCTTCCCACTCCCAAAAAGAAAAGCTCTACATTGTATTTGTCCCGTCTTCGTTGAGCCCTGTGTGGCTAATAAAAGAAATGTATCTATCTACCTACCTATCTGTCTGTCTGTCTGTCCTTCTGTTTATCTATCTATCTATCTATCTATCTATCTATCTATCTATCTATCTGTCCGTCTGTCTGTCTGTCTGTCTGCCCTTCTGTTTATCTATCTAT
>NC_142932.1:11748168-11750668 GCF_046866305.1 Octopus bimaculoides | reverse complement strand
TAAATTTTCTTTCTACTATAAGCAAAGGGCCAGGAATTGTGTGGAGCGGGGCTAATTGATTATATAGACCCTAGTTATCAACTCGGAATTCATTTTCTTGAGGATGAAGGATGAAGTCGATCGCGGAAGGATTTGAACTCAGAAATGTCATGAACCGGAAGAAATACCTCGAAGAATTTTATCTGATTCACTAAGGATTCTGCTAGGTAGCCACCTTGGTACTATCAATATAATCCCTCTATATATCGATGCAGTTAAATGTTGGGCATAAATATAAAAGGTAATGTGAAGGCGCATGGCTCAGTGGCTAGGGCACTGAACTTACGACCGTCAGGTTGTGATTTCGAATTCCGGACCGGGTTGCGTGTTGTGTTCTTAAGTAAAACACTTTATTTCACGTTGCTCCACTTCATTCAACTATAGAAATGGGTTGCGACGTCATAGGTGCCAAGCTGTATCGGCCTTTGCGTTTCCCTTGGATAACACTGGTGACGTGGAGAGGGGAGGCTCCTATACATGGGCGACCGCTGGTCTTCCATAAACAGCCTTGCCGGACTTGTGCCTGGGAAGGTAACTTTCTAGATGCAATCCCATGGTCAGTCATGACCGAAGGGGGGGGGGGGGTGCGTGGGTCTCGGCAATGTCTCTAGAATTAGGTTTAAATAAACTTTGGTTTTAAATTTTGGTAAAAGTCCAGCAAGTTCAGATGAGTGGGGTAAGTCGATTACATCAACCCTAGCACTGAACTGCTACTTTTGTTTATCGACTCCAAAAGGATGAAAAGCAAAGTAAGTCGACCACGGTGATATTTGAACTCAGAACGGAAAGTAGGAAGAAATGGAACTAACCATTTCTTAGGGCACAGTAATGATTCAGAATTTGAACTCAGACCGGAACGACGGACGAAATGACGCTACGCATTTTGTAAGGTGTGCTAACGATTCTGCCTGCTCACCACTTCAATAATCCTGTCTACTATAGGCACAAGGCTTGAAATTTTGGTCGACGAAACCGCAGAGCGTAAAGTCGAACGAAATGCTGCTAAGCGTTTTGCCCAACGAACTAACGATTCAACCAGTTAACCGTCTTAATAGTATTAATAAAATTCATTTATAAATCAATATAGCAATAAGTTCGACATATAAGAATGGTAATATTTCTAGAATTGGGTTTAAATAAACGTTAATGGATGGAATATTTCAGAGAATAATACGTATGCAGCAGAATAAAGAAATCAAGCGAAAATAGAATTCATTTGATTCGATAAAGAATTGAAAGATTTTGAATACGTTCCAAAGTGTGGAGTATTTTGGACGGTTGTGTATTGGAAGTTACATTACACAAAATTACAGGAAACGACAGGGAAATTTGTGACAGTGAATATGTTCGTATGCCGTGGACAAGTTTCGGGTCTGTCTCGTTGTCGAAAGAGGGAGACAAAGTGAAACACACTGTGAGATAGAGAGAAATGGAAAGAGAAAGAGAGAGGGAGGGAAGGGGAGTGGGTGACAATGAGAGAGAGAGGGAGAGAGTTGAGGGAATATGAAAATTGTTATATTCAATTTTTCAGTTGCACAATTATTATCTTTTCCAAGACGAAGGATCATTTCTGTAATGTTATGTACCTCTTCCTCTAATACGTCACCCACTTCGTTGTATAATACCTGTCGATTGTACACACACACACACACACACACACACATGTATCTTTGTATCTAACTATCTATCTATCTATCTCTCTCTCTCTCTCTCTCTCTCTCTCTCTCTATATATATATATATATATATATATATATATATATATATATATATATATATATATATATATATATATATATATATATACATATATATATATACTTAACTTCCCAACCACATGATTCTGTCCCACTGCGTGGCACCTTCAACAAGTATGTTCTGTTATCGCCGGTTACAGCTTTGTGAGTTGATTCGGTGGACGGAAACTGAAAGAAGCCCGTTGTGCATATGTGTGCGTGTATGTGTATATATGTGTGTATGTATGTATATATGTATATATGTATATATGTTTCTGTGTGATATATATACTTGTGCGGCGCTGTTGTACAGCAACAAATAGATATTACGCTATATTTACGTCTACCTCAAACCAGTGAGATGAATTCGTTTCCGTGGGAAATTTTGTATGCGGTACCGACGAGCGGAAATAACAACGAAATGTCAATACACACAGATCTCGTTCTACTACAAGGCGATTCGTTTCGCCTGCATTCAAAATATTAACATTCGCAATCTTAAGTGACTTTCTTTCGACAAAACATACACATAAATTATTTGACATTAATTTTGCGTACACTATTAGAGATGATTCTAATTCAAATTATACATACATATATACATACATACACACACACACACATACACACACACACACACATACATACATACATACATACATACATATATACATACATACATACACACACATACATACATACATACATACATACATACACACACAC
>NC_142932.1:11738168-11740668 GCF_046866305.1 Octopus bimaculoides | reverse complement strand
TATCAGCTCTCGTTTCGGAGTACCAGTTTGTCAAGAGATCCATGAAATAAGTAGCATATTAAATTAAATCAAATGCTCATGCAGACACACAATTCATGCAATAACGAAGCTATTATTTATGAAACAGATATTTTCATGTTAACAGGTTTTAACACTTTTCCTACTCTGTGTTTCACACGATACACTTTCCTATTTCTTTTTTTTTTTTTATCACCAGTGTAACTAGCGACTTGTGAACGGAAAACATAATATTATTCAGAACTAACGAAACAAGAGATAACTAAAAGTGTGAAAACAGTCATAGATGTTTAGGGCAAACTTATCAAAAGGCATTAGATGTGGAAAGGGTTAACGCCAAGCGTAAAGAATACACTAGAGATGGTTGCGTATTTCAATAACGAAAACTTAAATATCATTTTCAGAAATATATAAAAGGAGTACAAAAAATATATATAATCAAATATGTCTGTGTTGGACGAATCAGTCTATTCTTATTCTGGATTTCTGCTGTGTGTTCGCCGATTCATCAGACAATATATAACTGCAGATGGTGTTTGTAAAAATATGTAGCTAAATCTATTATCAAGTAGAAGTTACAAAATATAACACATAACACAGAGAATTAAAAACGCAAGTTTTCTATAGCTAAGAAGAGCCTTATGCTCACAATACAAAAGAATTTTAGATGAGATATATTTAGTAAATGCCGCCACTTCAACAAATACTGGAAGATAGCACTAACATCTCATTTAGTGGAACTATATTTAACTTAAACCAAGAAGCATCAAAGTTTCACATTACCCTACGATGCTGGCCTAAACGTTCATTTAAGAATATAGTTGACTTTTGTAACTCATATGCCAGAATAGATCAATACTTACCTATTCGCCTAGTGATCTCTCCTTCCGTGTTACTAGATCGATAGTAATACATTCATATCGAACTCATATTTCCATACATATTACTCATTTATAGACACGCACATACACACACACATACATATATACATACATACATATATATATATATATATATATATATATATATATATATATATATATATATATATATTATATATATATATATAGGCGCAGGATTGGCTGTGTCGTAAGTAGTTCCGGGTTCAGTCCCACTGCGCAGAACCTTGGGCAAGTGACTTCTACTATACCCTCGGGCCGACCAAAGCCGTGTGAGTGGATTTGGTAGATTTGGTGGATTTGGTAGACGTCGTATATATGTATATACATATATATGTATGTGTGTTTGGGTGTCTGTGTTTGTCCCCCACCATGGCTTGACAACCGATGCTTGTGTGTTTGCGTTCCCGTTTCCTAGCGGTTCGGCAAAAAGTGACCGATAGAATAAATACTAGGCTTACAAAGAATAAGTCCTGGGATCGATTTTCTCGAATAAAGGCGGTGATCCAGCATGGCTGCAATCAAATCACTGAAACAAGTAAAAGAGTATATATATATATATATATATATGTGTGTGTGTGTGTGTGTGTGTGTGTGTGTGTGTGTGTGTGTGTGTGTGTGTGTATATAAATGGATGTGTGTGTATATATATATAAGTAGTATTAGATCATGATTAAAGCCAAAACAATGCAAATTACAAGAAATCTTATAAGTCGATAGTTTGTATTTTTACTTTGTATTTCATTAGTTCGAGGTTAGGACCTGTTCCTCAGGAAATCATCTTTCTTCTGTATCGAAATGTTATATCACAAAACATTTTTAATGAAGATTTCCTAAAAAAAGAGCCTAGAGCGAAAACCAGATAAAAGTACAAACCATAGGTAATATTTCTCTTAACTTACGTTATTTTGGCTTTATAAAATAATCTAAACGAATATATATATATATATATATATATATATATATATATATATATATATATATATATATATATACATATATATATATATATATATATGTATGTATATATATATATATATATATATACATATATATACATATATGCAACTGAAAATCTAACATCTATGTGTTTGTGTGTCTGTCCTCTGCTATCGCTTGACAATTGGTGCTGCTGTGTTTATAACGTAAGCTACCGGTGCGGCCAAAGACACCGATTGAATAAGTCCCGGGATCGTTTTAATCGACTAAAACCCCTTGAGGCAGTGCTCTAGCATGGCCGCACTCAAATGACTGAAACAAGTAAAAGAATATATCTACATATGTTTGTGTGTGTGTGTGTGTGTGTGTCTGTGTGTGTGTGTGTGTGTGTGTGTGTGTGTGTGTGTGTCTGTGTGTGTGTGTGTGTGTGTGTGTGTGTTATACCGAGTTGCCTCTCTTAGTTTCAGGAACAGAGTTCTGCAATATCTTGATGAGTATCATCCACGGGTGATTTGTTTATAGTGACCAAATATTTGTGCTATTCATTAGCTCCTTCCGTCCATCAAATTAACGTTGCCTGAACAGGTTCTTCCTGTACTTCACGTCAGGTATCGAAATGACCAAAGAGGAAAATGGGATGCAGT
>NC_142932.1:11728168-11733168 GCF_046866305.1 Octopus bimaculoides | reverse complement strand
TATATATATATATATATATATATATATATATATATATACATATATATATATATATATATATATATATATATATATATATATATATATATATATATATATATATATATATATATATATATATATATATATATATATATATATATATATATATATATATATATATATATATATATATATATATATATATATATATATATATATATATATATATATATATATATATATATATATATATATATATATATATATAAGGTTTTTAACTTTAAAATTTTCATATTCAAAAGAGACAGAGACTTCAAACTCTATAGAGTGGTGAATAAATCGATATATCGAGTTTGAAGTCTCTGTCTTTTTTGAATATGAAAATTGAAAAGTTAAAAACCTTATAATATAAATATAAACTGTGAGAACGACCCTTAAGGTATCTAGTTAATGATCCCCTAAGGTAAGTTCTTATGCTATATTGGTAACGGTTGCTACATCCTCTGAAAAATTATTATAATATATATATATATATATATGCCCTTATTGACCATTATATTTTTCAAACATTTGTTTATTTTTTATTCTGTTCTTCTAGCTTCACCATTCGTTCCAAATTACATCTACACTGTGTTAACTTGTGATTCTGAAATGGTAATGTAACCTTCATGTAATTAAGATATCCTCAGTGATGAGTACCCCTCATTATGTAATGACTACATCAGAGGATCTGCTGATACGGAAATATATGTAGCCTAGATTTTACCTGTCACACTCCCTCGGCTATATATTTTCGTTTTGGAATTAGTTCTCGGAGAACATCAATACTATGAGTAATAGGATGTAGATCTTGAGTTGAAGAAATGTTTTTGGATAGAAAGACTCAACGGCCGTCAATGGAACTGGAACTCACATCTCCTCCAGTCATGACACCGAGTCCTACAGACAACCTTCGACTTTTTCAGCCGATATTTAAATGCAGCATTGATGTGCGTCGAGAATCAATTAAAAGAAATATATATATATATATATATATATATATATATATATATATATATATATATATATATTTATATATATATATATATATATATATATATGTGTGTGTGTGTGTGTGTGTGTGTGCGTGTGTGTGTGTGTGTGTATATATATATATATAAATATATATATATATATATATATATATATATTTATTTATATATTTATTTATTTCCATGTATCTGTAAAAATATGTGACACCTATTCGGTAGCCATGATATGACAGTTCTTCAATCAAAAAGGACGAAGATTTCGTATCTTTTTCGCGTTCCGGTTTTTTGCACCATGTTTTTCCACGTCTTTTCTTCTTTTCGTACTTACCAGCGTCTTTGTATTAAAAAAACTATGAATAAGCCATGAAGAAATTTATATATATATATATATATATATATATATATATGGGAGAATATACAAAAAATAACAACAGACGAGGACAGGTGGTGTAAATAACAAAAGTATATATTAGTATGACGCTCGGGAATACGGAAAGTCTTTGACGTTTCGAGCTACGCTCTTCAACAGAAAGAATACGGAGACAAGGAGAAAAACACGGAGAAAAAAAATTGAATAGTGTTCAGTCAACGGTCAATCATAATAATATATATATACACGTTTATCAATTCGTTTTGCAAGTTTCCTGGTGTGAAATCGTGGGTCGAAACAGATATTGTTGTATTTCTGGATGGTGTGGTGTTGCGTGTTACTGTTCCATGCATTTTATTTACTAAAAAAGAAAACAGAAATAGAGTAACAGTTCCTGTATTCCTCTGTGTATGTGTATTCGTCCATGGCGTTGCGATCGCGGTAGTTGTTGTTGTTGCTATTGCTATCGTCGGCACCGCCGCTGCTGCTGACCGTGTTAGTTGTGTTGTTGACATCATATGGCCGTTTCATGTGTGTGTGTTTGTGTGTGTATTGGTTTGCTTTGTATCTATCCATGCTCTTTATATAGTTTTTTTTTTTACTTATATTATCTGCCTCTGCCTTACAATCCTCACAGGTATGTGGCAGATATATTTATATATCTATTTATCTATTCATGTTGAACTTAGCGTTGTTTCACAATCGCTGCGTTCTTTTGAACAGGGTACTTAGAGACCATGGGTTTGGCATAATGATAGTGTAGGATCTAGACCTTACCCTTCTTCGTTTCTAGCCAGAGTTCAATGTCTAAAACGGGTAATATAGAGTTAGGGTGCTTACTAGGGTAGACTATCGTTATTTTTATACTCTGGTGGATGGAGATGGTTAATTGCTGGATGCTCTCCATGGTGTTAGCTTCTAGATCATCAACATTGTATTGTAAGGGTGCTCTGGTTACTGTGTTGATATCGTCGACATAGCGGTAGTAAAAAGGGTTGGTTAATTGAGTTCTCTGCTAATTTCTCTTTAGGTTTCCTATCCACCATGCCACATCGTCAGCAATACTGACACCTATGGCTGCACCTCCCTCTCGGAAGGTGTATCTTGTTATTAAACTTAAATATATGGCCTTCGAGTGTGGTCTTGGCACTCGCGCCCACCGCATGTGCGACCATCTTTTTAAGATGATCATTATTTTCGGAGGTCCGTATAGCACTGGTCCACCCGTTGCATCTCTCTTTAGAGGAGGGTCTTCTTGGCCATAGAAGTTACAGTGGGGTTTCAACCTCTTACCGATCTAGTGGGGCAGAAACAACTAAGGTCATGTTTATCTAAGTACTCATTGTCGCATGTCAGTCTCAGGAGGTGACTTGCTTCTTTAGTGTCAACACCAACCGAAGCCACATCACTCTCACTGATCACCTCCACACATTTTTCCACAGCAAAATCAACGTCAATGTATGTGTTTAGGAACACTACGTCCATACTCCCTATTATGCATCCCGTCAAGTCGTGGGCATCCATGATATGTATTCTTTTTCTGTTCATTTGTTTGCAGCTGTTTTTCAGTTCTATGAAAGTAAGCCAGTAAATCGTGAATGTACTTTTACATTGTTATCACAGATTATATGGTTCTCTGTAGAAAAACAAAGGTATAAACAACTAAACAATGTGTACATAGCAGGATAACAAAACGTGTTATAACTTCTTATAAATACCTCTCACGTTACGTGCATTTCATTTGTCTCTCACTTTAACATCCGATTTATGTATACTAATATATATATACAGACACACGCTCACACACACACACACACACACGAGTAGGTATTACTTGAAACGGTAATGAATTTGTAAGTATATAGATACTTATTTTATTAATTACCAACTTCCTTTAGAGCTATATATGTTAGTACCATTGCTCTTTGTAGCTGGAGAAATGGTTTTCCGTAATGTTTTAAAGCGCTAGTATTGATCAAAATATAAACATTTATGTCACTTATTGAATACAAATATAGATAGTGGTTATTTGAAATTTACCCAAAGGAAACCTTAATATCAGCTGAACTACAAACACATTGGCATGTGATATTTATTTTCGTTTATCTTTTATCTTTTACATATTTCAGTCATTGCATTGTGGCCATGCTGGGGCACGGCCTTGATGTGATTTAGTCGAATAACTCGACCCTAGTAATTACACCGTTTTACGTCTGGTGCTTATTCTATTGGACCCTTTTGCCGTAATGCATAACAACGGGGACGCAAACAAACCAACTCTGGTTGTCACGTGTTGTTGGGAGAAAAAAACATAGATACAAAAAGGCACAGACACACACACACACACACAAATACATATACATATACATACATGGTACATGCTTTCATGTATTTCTGTGTTTATGAAATTCACTCAAAAGGCATTGATCTGATTGGAGTTATAGTACATGTTACTTGACCAAGTCACTACGCCGTGGAACTCAGCTCAACCGATGTAGCTGCATAGCAGGAATCTAAACTTCACAGCTATTGCAGTTTCAAATTTCTACTTTCTTTCATCCGGGAGTTAAGAAATTATATACCAGTCAAGAAATCAGGATCATGTATACTATAATCTTCTTCCTCCTCAATGCTACAATTACGCATAATTGTAAATATATAGTAGATGACATTACCAGTGGAACACCAGAAGATATGATGCGGCATAATCCGTTCTCTCAGATCAGCATTTTCGACGTTGAAACGTAATTTCAATGGAATGTAAACAATTTCTACAAAATAGGCCCCTGGGGTAAACACTTCATGGTCGACTTCTCCGTGGATATTTCAAATCTTAAGTCAATTCCAATTAAAAACATTCTGCAAATGTATCCCTTCCCCGTTCGGAGTAACCACAACAACAACAACAACATCATTGCAGCATTTAGTAACGCTCCTTTAGATTATTAACAGTAAAATTCCGCTGGGAACGATTTTGTCGTTCACCTTTCATGGGTTACAGAAAGTGCACTTCTAATATCCCGTTTTAATTACACCTATGCAAAACTCTATTTTCCTCAATGAGTCCTTTTGCCGGTTTCAGACAATAGTATCTCTTTGTAATTTCTATACAAATATACAACGAGATACTCTTAGTATCTCTTTGTTTCCCCACCTCATCCATATCTCTTCACGCGTATGCATCGTATACATGTACATTTGTACGTACATGGAAACACATACACACAGTAATAATAATGATAATAATAATACTAATAATAATAATAATAAGAAGAAGAAGAAGAAGAAGAAGAAGAAGAAGAAGAAGAAGAAGAAGAAGAAGGAGAAGAAGAAGAACAAGAAGAACAAGAAGAAGAAGAAGAAGAAGAAGGAGAAGAAGAAGAAGAAGAAGAAGAAGAAGAAGAAGAAGAAGAAGTAGAAGGAGAAGGACAAGAAGAAGAAGAAGAACAAGAACAAGAAGAACAACAACAACAACATCAACAAGGAAAAAAAGATGCATCTTATATATATATACATATATATACATATATATACACACACATATATATATATATATGCATATGTATATATATATATATATGTGTGTGTGTGTGTGTGTGTGTGTGTATGTGTGTGTG
>NC_142932.1:11718168-11723168 GCF_046866305.1 Octopus bimaculoides | reverse complement strand
CCATTCATAGTAACCAAAAAGTTTTTTAAAAAATCAAAGAAATCCCCTTAAAACAATGCCTAGTTGAAAAAAACCCATTAAAAGCCTATATGCAAAGTGTTTCATAACAGGGTTGCAGACAGTGGCATATCAATGAAATCGTGATCAGAAATATATTACAGAATGTCAATTATATTGGCACCACGAATATATATGTGTGTGTGTGTGTGTGTGTGTGTGTGTGTGTGTGTGTGTGTGTGTGTGTGTGTGTGTGTGTGTGTGTGTGTGTGCGCGCGCGTGGTCTGTTCAATAAGTATCCAGACTGTTGTCAGAGTAATGAAATTAAAGCACAGAGAGTGAAGCCGCTTGGCACAGATTGACCTTGAACTCTGCTGTGCATGCGCATTAATTTTTTAGATTCTAGCTCACTTCAGCTGTTTACAGCCGTGCTTGGAAGAAACGTGTGTAGCATGTAATCGTCACATTGATCATGACAGAAAGTTGATCAGAGAATTTGCATCACATTTTGGCGAAACCTTGTCGATAACTGCTCAGAGGCCTACGCAAAGTTTTCAAAACGTTTTCATTGTTTTCGGCACAGTCAAGGAGATCCCGTGCAACTGAAACCCAAGTGTCTATTTGGTCAGCTGGAAGCAGTTTTGACACAAATTTGGGACACACGCATCTCATACCCAAATGTTCTGTGATAATGGACTGAACTGAACCGTATCTAATTTGCACATCCTGTGATTCTACGATTTTCCCTCACAGCTACACGCACTTCTGCGAGGTTTTTCTCAGTTCTGCTGGTTCTTGGTCTCCCAGAACGTTCTTCACTATCGACATTCTTTCGACCATCTTGGAAGCGTCTGTTCCACTCGTACATTTGTGTGCAGCTCATGCACTCTTCTCCATACACTTTCTACAACTTGGCGTAGGCCTATGAGCAATTATCGCCATGATAACTTTCTCTGTCATGGTCAATGCGACGATCACAGTCTACACACCTTCTTTGGAAGCACGTCTTGCAGAGCAAAGTTCAAGATCGATGTGTACCAAGCGGCTTCACTTTTCGCGCTTTAGCTTAGTTACTATCTCAACCGTCCGGATGCTTATTGATCAGACCTCGTATGTGTATATATATATATATATATATATATCTATATATATCTATATATATATATATATATATATATATATATATATATATATATATACATATATATATATACATATATATGATTTCATTCTTTCACACGTTTCAGCCTTCACGCTGCGGCCATGCTGGAGCACCACCAGCGTAATCTTGTCAATGACTAATCCTATGTGATTAGCTTTGGTGAAGGGGGGACTTCGACACTGTTGCCATCTTTTGAGTTTCCTGCTTGATATAGATTCATCAGGGATCTTGAATAACAGTAGGTCAAGTTGTGTATTAAATAAATATACTCCTACTCCATGAATTGCTGGAGATGTTTGCGTTTTGCAAAGGCATTAAAAAACGGTGAGCCATTGAATACCAAGACGGGGTAGCTGGGACCTTTGGAACAATAACGTAACGTCCAGTTCAGGGGCTGGAATAGCTCGCGATATCAAAATGTTGTGCCGGTCCCTCCAGGGTCTTCCATACAGATATCATTGCATACCACTCTGGTGTTCGCTCCAAAGATTAAAGTTGTAGCTCTATCAGTCTCTCCAAGTAATTCATCTGTTGTATTGATGCACTCTACCTGGTACAGCGGCGCTGAACTGCCTCAAACTCTGCTATTAATTTGACACTGTAAGGTGACCACAGTTGAGGACAGTAGTCCACACAGCTGTTTTCAAATGTCCAAAGATTAAAGTTGTAGCTCTATCAGTCTCTGCAAGTAGTTCAGCTGTTGTATTGATGCACTCTACCTGGTACAGCAGCGCTGAACTGCCTCAAATTCTGCTATTAATTTGACACTGTAAGGTGACCACAGTTGAGGACAGTAGTCCACACAGCTGTTTTCAAATGTCCAAAGATTAAAGTTGTAGCTCTATCAGTCTCTGCAAGTAGTTCAGCTGTTGTATTGATGCACTCTACCTGGTACAGCAGCGCTGAACTGCCTCAAACTCTGCTATTAATATGACACTGTAAGGTGACCACAGTTGAGGACAGTAGTCCACACAGCTGTTTTCAAATTTCCAAAGATTAAAGTTGTAGCTCTATCAGTCTCTGCAAGTAGTTCAGCTGTTGTATTGATGCACTCTACCTGGTACAGCAGCGCTGAACTGCCTCAAATTCTGCTATTAATTTGACACTGTAAGGTGACCACAGTTGAGGACTGTAGTCCACACAGCTGTTTTACAAACGTCCTCTATAGAACCACTATAGCTTCCTGGTCCCTTATTCTGAAGCTTCTCAGGATCCATCCGGCCACTAACCGTCACACTCCCAACGTCTTGGTGATGTGTACGTGAAATGAGTCATCGTTGCTCATACCACTTCCCAGATTACGCACTGTACGTGACTCTGGGATTACCGCCCCTTTTATTCCACGTTATGATTGTTGTGGCTTCTGAGCACCATTTAGCTGGTAGCGGAGGATCTGGAATTTACGTGCATTAAATTGCATGTTGTTTTCTTCAGCACCATTCATATATGGCATCGAGGTCTTTTTTAGTAAATTAGAATCAGAAGGCTCCTTGGCTGCTTATACTGCTTTTGTGTCGTCAGCATTGTTAATTAGTGCAGATATCTGTGTAACTGATGTCTCGTCTGAAAGAGCCACCATAAACAGTAGCGTCCCCAATACTGTCCCCTGAGTGACAGCACTCTCTACTACTCTCTCCTTGGAGAGGGCCACATTGACTGTCACATTGCCAAAGGTTGGCTTCTGTCTTTTAAGAAGTCTTGTAATCACTCACCCATTTTTACGATTATGCAGAATCTTCCTAGCTTGTGACATCTCATCCAGTGTTAGACCCTATTAAAAGCCTTTGCAAAATCGAGATATATCATATCCACGTTTGAGCGATTCCTTAAGTGTTTCAACATCCAGTCATAATTCAATTACGATTTAAAAGCAGTGCTAGTGTTGTAAATATTGGCAACCCCACATACTCGATCTGTGTGTTCTGCTTGTTCGCCGCTTCACTGTGGCATAGCACCTTAGATATGACTACCTCATCGCACTGGATGTGGAAACACTTGAAAGTCATAGACAAACAAGACAAGTCATCTCCCCCACCACCACCACCACCACCACCAATCACAGTATCAGTATCCATCACTCCTGAATGGGATGGGTCTGAGTCGTTCGCCTATCTGTGAGAGTCTGGTCTTTGAAAACCCAGTGCTATGAGGGTATCTTCACCAAAGCGTTATACCACACTTAAGCGTCGAACAAGCTGAACTCCAGCATTGAGTATGTGCGGTCGGTCATACACACGCACACATACATACATTGACATACAAACATACATACACACACACACACACACACATATAGAGAGAGGGGGGAAAGAGAGAGAGAGAGAAAGAGAAAGAGGTAAGATAAAAAAAAAAAACACAGAAGATTTGTTTTACAGGATTTAAGAGTTTATTAGATCCACGATAATAAAGATATACAATCTTGTAGAAAATAAGGTTTTGTTCTTTCAACATAATTGAAGGACGGGTTTCGCATTGCTCATCAAACTGAGAGTTGAAAGAGATAAATTGCTAGGGAAAAAAAAATATTGCCAGGGGAGATAATTGTTCATTCATTTGTTTTTCAGTAAAGGGGAGGTAAATCCGTAATTTATTTTATTTTATTTTATTTTATTTTTTGGTGTGTGCTCTGCTTTATTCTGGGTTACATCTTCCATTAGAAGGGGTAAGTCCTGTATTTTTAATAGGGTTTCATATTTAATTCTGGTTTATATTTTTGGGTAAATGAGGCTTCTTTATTCAGTCTTACTCATGTTGACGTTCAGAAGGCAAGTTGATAAAATGGGAAAATTTCGAATTGTGGTTGTAATCGTCCTGCACATTCGCAATGTGTTGGCTGAGGTATATTTGGCGATATTGTGGGGAGGAAATTTGTTGTATCTGGACCGTACATCTCTTTCGGACCGAATGTCATGTAGATCCAATATAATTTCGATGGCAGCCCGAGCATCTAATTACCTAAATGAGGTTTTGGAAGGCGCAACAGAAGTTAAACTTGAACTTGAATTTTGTCCTTGTCTCAAATGAAATTCAGATCCTTCCAACATATTGGGATATGATCCGCAATTAGGGCGACAGCATTTTACGAATCTTGCGTCCTTTGTTCTAGAGAAAAGTTTGGCATTGGTGAGCATTTTTGTTCAATGTTTTAAGCTTTTTGTTGCTCTTAATGATTTTATGGTTGCATAGACACTCCTTAAATGTGGAGACCCTATGGAGTATTGGAAGATTTTGGACGATGATATTGAATGTTTCTTTGTTTCTGGGGTTATATGTGCAGACATATAACCCCATGTTGTTGTGTCTGGCTTTTCTTAATGTTTTAATATTAATCGATTTTGCACGTTTAATTGCTTCATTTATGAGTTGAGTTGCGTAGTGCCTGTCCTGAAGTACATTTTTAAGCAATCTTTGTTCTCTGGTACTTTTCTCGGATACTATGATGCGAATCCTTCTCGCAAGGTTGAAAGAGATCTCAATTTTGATATGTCTCGGGTATTTCCGAAAATGATATTTCCAAAAACGATTTTGAGGGATATATAATCCTGGCGGATTCCGTTTTACTTATAATCAGTTTTTAATTACGCTATCCACAGTGAGTGTTGGTCAACTCAGGTTAGTTAAAATTTATTCTAATTAGTTTTTCCTAATTTGGTAAATCTAAATATCCTCATAAGTTTGCGTAGCTTCCGTCGAGAAAATAACGAAATTAATGAAAATCAGGAGAACGGAGAAAGGTGCACATCCGACTTTTATTATGCAGTTATTTACATCGTTCTTATAGCGATATTGTTGAAATGATAGAACATATTATTTCGTGAAAATAATTGTAAATCACTACAAA
>NC_142932.1:11713168-11715668 GCF_046866305.1 Octopus bimaculoides | reverse complement strand
TATATATATATATATATATATATATATATATATATATATATATATACATATATATATATATATATGCTATTACGCTTGCCTCTGTAGAGGGCTCTTCATTAGAATTTGGGCCCAACATTATTTTCAAGCATTGAACAATTTTCATCAAAACAATGATATAATTTGTCGACCTGGAACTGCCTTTCTTTCTCTCTCTCTCTCTCTTTTCTGTTGATTGTTTTCAACCATCACCACTACCACTATCCCCACCACAACTGCTATACACAAACCATTCAGTCTTTTGACACCATCACCATCAATACGTTTGACTTCGCTACCTTCCCCTCCACCACCTTCATTACTATCTTCCCATCGCTTACTCTTACCGTCACCACTGACCACCATCATCATCACTGCTGCCTCCGCCTCTCTCACAACTACGGCTCATACTATTACTATGGCTCCATCATGAGGAATAGTAGAAGTGTCATTGACTAGTGAGATAGGGTGTCTAAGTGTGACACACTGACACATAGAAATTAGTTTTCCTATTCATTATATTATATATATATATATATATATATATATATATATATATATATATATATATATTTATATATATATATATATATATATATATATATATAGAATATGGTATATACAATATATAATATAAAAATAAAAATGAATGGTACAATGAAATAAAATATTGAATGTCTTAATGAATATATGGAATATGTCTTATTGAATAGATGAAATATTGAACACTCAATATTTCATCTATTCAAAAAGACATATTCCATATATTCAATAAGACATTCAATACTTTATTTCATTGTACCATCCATTTTTATTTTATATTATATGTTGTATATTATATTATATATTGTATATTCCATATTCTATATCCCACATTGGTTTTGCAGGAATATAAATAAAACATAAAAAACAGACAGTGTTGGAACTCTTTTAAACAAAATAATATATTCCTCTATACACAATCATACAAAACCCCTTTTTTTGTAATTATTTTTACTCGCATATATATATATATATATATATATATATATATATATATATATATATATATATATATATTAAAAGTTTAACATACATATTAAATATGTACTCAATGCATGAAGTGTTATTGTTGGGCCCAAAGCCTAATGAAGAGCCCTCTATAGAGGCACGTTTAGTAGTATATATATGAGAAAGGTTGAGTTCAATTAGGTCCAAAGTGAGATATCTAGTAAAGATTCTTAATTGTTTGCTGACTTTAAATAGGACTGTGAATAAAGGCAGCTGTCTCACCGTTTATTTAGGATTTACCGATTAATTTCTACATGTATTTACAATACAGGATCAACACAGAGCCGAAATCAACAATGCATACTTATATAAGCATGCAAAATTACAGATGTACTGCTTTCTTTATAGATGCATACGAGCGTGCATTTCTGTGTGTGTGTAAGTGTGTTTGTGTTTGTATGTGTGAGTTCTTGCATAGAAAGAGATGGTTCGATAGATAAATACATAAAAAATCAAAAGAACAAACAACCAAATATGCATATACACATATATAATCATATGCGTGTATATATATATATACATATATATATATATATATATATATATATATATATATATATATATATATATATATATATATATATATATATATATATATATATATATATATATATATATATATATATATATATATATATGTCGGTGTGTGTGTGTGTGTGTGTGTGTGTATATATGTATATATATACATATATACACACATATAAATATATATATATATATATACATATATATATATATATTTATATGTATGTATATACACATGAGAGAGAGATATTGATATATATATATATATATATATATATATATATATATATATATATATATGCATATATAAATATATATGCATGTGTGTGCGTATATATATTACTTTATGACATTTTTGTTAAAGGGCCATGAAAATAACTGCCCTCGCTATTTCAAAAGAAAACTTTATGGAATGTTGCTAAAATTATCTGCTGGGTATAGTTAAAATCTCACTTGAAATCAGTAAAGGATGTATCGACTTATTACTTCTAACCCTGAAGACTGTGTCAGAGTGATTGCAGTTTAACACTTTCTGTGGATTTTTATTGTTGCACTTAATAACGTTAAGCATTTTCTTACGCAATAACCTTGAGATGAAGAATTTATGATAATACAGAAATAGAGACAGTAATAAGAAACAGATCATAAAGGGAAACCAAAAATACGAAAATTAGTATAGCACTACATAGATTAATTAGTTCTCAGGAAATTGAATGTTTAAATCGACACAAGTTTGAGACTTTCTTTGATGTTGTTCTGTTGCATTGTTTGTTTTAATTTCTATGAAATCATGACGTGCATTAGTTAGAAACCAATCCATCATTAGCTAAAGAAAAAACCGTGTGTAAAAGACAAATATATATAGAAAGGTGTGTATTATCACATACATCATACACGTACAGGTACC
>NC_142932.1:11705668-11708168 GCF_046866305.1 Octopus bimaculoides | reverse complement strand
CTGCCATCTCGCCGCCTGACATGTACCTTATCTTAACAATCCCGTGATGATGAAAGGCAATATTAACCTTTTGAACTCAGAAATTAAAGAAACGGAATAAATGCCACTCAGCATTTTGTCCGATATACTAATGATTGTGCCAGTTGATCGTCAGACCAACACTACCACCAATAATCATTTCTGTTATTGGCACGAGTTCTGAAATTTTTTTTGTGGAGGGTGCTTTCCGATTATTCCGACCTCAGGAATCAATTGGTACCTGCTTTATCGTCCTCGAAACATAAAAGTCAAAGTCGACTTCGATGGGATTTGTACTCGGAACGTAAAGAAGGATGAAATGCCTTTACGCATTTCGTCTGTCGTGTTGAACTAGCGTCACTAATTATCATTTCTATTATAAGTACAAGACCTGAAATATTGGGAGAGAAGTCTAATTGCTTGCATCAACCCCAATGAGTAAGTGGCACTTATTGTGTCGGCTGCGAAAGGATAAAAGGCAAAGTCGACCTCAATTAAATTTTGAACTGAGAACGCAAACACGGACGAACTGGTGCTAAGAATTTTGCTCTACCTGTTAACGATTCTACCACTCCATCTCCTTAGTGATCCTATCTACTATAGGCACAAGGCCTGAAATTTTGGGGAAGAGGCCCAGTCGATTAGGCCGACCCCAGTACGCAACAGGTACTTGATTTATCGAACCTGAATGTTTCAAAGGCAAAATCGAGCTCGGCGGAATTTGTTCTCAGAACGTAGCGACGGGCGAAATACCGCTAAGTATTTCGTCCAGTATACTAACGATTCTGCCTGCTCTCCGCCTTAAAAAAAATAATAATAATAACAATAATAATAATAATAATAATGGTGATGATGTTAATAATTATAAAATGCCCTCTCATTGCATATGTTCTTAACTGATTGGATGCGTTATTTATATTGTTTTGTCTTGGTATAACAAATGGGCTACAGCAAATATATTATGGCCAGGCAGTGGCTCTCATGGCCTCTGATCTTAACTGGTTGGAAGTGTGATCATGTACATTGTTTTGTCTTGGTATAAAAAGATGGGCTACAGCAAATATTCTGCTCAGTACCACAGATTTGCTTGTCAATTGTTTTACAATAATCATTTGAGCATGTCCCTTGGTGGCTGACGATATGTGCATCTCTGATCACGGGCAGAAGTAGTGGGGGAGCATCATAGCAATGTGTTGAAAAAATTTATTTGTTGTCTGTATGATTCACCTTTGGAAACATGAGTATTTCGCTCAACATCCCTAAACAAACCATATTCAGCGTATTTTGAGAGGGATGGGCTACTTGTCTTGAAGAAAATTCTAACTGGTCCCCAGCTGGAAGGTCATGCGCTGTTTATTTTCATACGAATCACCATGTCATGCACATATGGTTGTGATGCATGTGCCTGATGTACCCTAATCAGACGGGTAGCCATGATGGGTGTACTGGACTTCGTATATTTTACCCCAGCGGCATTTTGATGGCAGGCACTGCTCTCTCACTTAATAATAATAATAATAATAATAATAATAATAATAATAATAATAATAATAATAATAATAATAATAATCCTTTCTACAATAGGCACAATGCCTGAAATTTAGGGGAGGGTAAAGTCGATTACCTTGAGCTCAGTACTCAGCTGGTACTTTCGTCCTAAATGATGAAAGGCAATGTTGACCTCGGTGGAATTTGAGCTTAGAACGTGACGACAGTCGAAATATCGCTAAGCATTTCGCCCGGCTTGCTATCGACTCTGCCAGCAGGCCGCCTTAAAAAAATCGTTCCCATGTCGAATAATAAAGATATTAATAATAATAATAATATCTTCTTTTAACTACAAAAGGCCTGAAATTAAGGGAGAGAGGACACATTGTTTACATTGGCCCCAGTACTCAACTGGATCTTATTTTATCGATTCTGAAAGCATGGATGGCAAACACGACTTCAGCGGAATTTGAACTAAGAACGTAAAGACGGACGAAATGCTGCAAAGCGTAGTGTTTGGCGTGCCAACGATTCTACCAGCTCGCCGCCCTCCCACCGCCACTAAAAACAACAACAATAACATTTTCACTAATATCACCAACACTACCAATTACAAGACCTTCGCCATCATCACAGGCACCACCAGCAACACCAACACCAACACCGCAGTATCGCTACTAACATTAGAATATCGCCTCTACCGCCACTCCCGACGCTACTATCTAAGAGACTAACATCACCACCATCAAAAACATCGTCATTAAGATCGTCGTTAACAACAACAATAATAATAATAACAACAACAACAGCTTCAACACTGCCGCTATCCCGTTTATCTCTAAACATATCATCAACATTTTCATTGAAATTCTCCTGAACACATCATCTGGAAAGATGAAGAAGATTTTTAAGAACGATAACCTTTTCCTGCGTCTATGCATGCATGTGTATATTTGTCTGTGTATATATGAATGCGTCGGTTTATGCATGTATG
>NC_142932.1:11700668-11703168 GCF_046866305.1 Octopus bimaculoides | reverse complement strand
AAGAAATGTTAGGGCTACAGGAATATATCGAATTTTCGTCATTTTCTACAAAAAAAATTTTCCATTTATGAACATGTCCGGAAAACATGTTATGTTGCTTTTGTTTTGGTTGTAGTTGTTGTTGTTGATGGTGAATGGTGTTTGCGACGATGGTGAGTGTGATGGAGTGAACGCGTGTGGTTGTGGTGTATATACGACCAGGTGTATGAGTCTGTGTATGGAGTGTTCAACGTACATATATCGGCTTGTGGTGTGCATTGTAGCGTGTTCATGTTTCTGTGCATGTGTATGTGTGTACTTGATATGTAGTACACATGCTCACACGCAGAAAAACGCACACGTACACACACGTGTGTGTGTCTGATGGAGATATGCACATGTGGTTGTATCTGCATATTTTAGGATGTTGTATGCTGCTTGTTTCGATGTGTATGTTTAATTTCGTGTGTATGAAGCTCTGTGTTCTGTGCAGTAATGTGTATATGAGTCAGTGTATGTTTGGCAGTAGTGGTCTGTGTATGTTGATTGGTGGTGTGTATGCCTTGTAAGACAGCATGCGTTATGTACGATGGTGCAGTTTGAGGTATATAGCATAATCATACGTTTGATTACGTCTTTTGCTTGTGTGTGAGTGTGTATGTGGTTGTTACAATGATTTGTGTGTGTGATGTTGTGAGGTACTCTGTATGCGGCAACGTCTGCGTGTGCCACAGAGTATATTGGATGTTGTGAGGAGATGTTTCGTGTACTTTAAGTGTCTGTGTGATACTGCACTTATATTATGTGGTGGTGCAGTTGTGTGATATAGTGTTGTAGTTTTGTTGTAGATTATGTGCCCTTCACATTAGAGATGGTTGCTATCAATTTTAAATAATCTCAAGGCAGCTTTAATCAAGCAGTCCTACAACACGCAGCTTACTGAGAAGCTGTGATCGGTGAATCAGTTATTTCATAACTCCACCTGACGACTGCATGTTTCGGCATTCAGTGATGTATTCTATGGCATGCAGAATTAAATATTTAGCCATTTTTTTCACTGGTGTCGAGCTGTTGTTCTCTCAGTTTTCTATAGAAGAATGCTTGGTAACAATGACAATATTGATGGCAAGCTACTTTCGTGAGAATGCAATCTTTATGTTGACCAGTCTGAGTTGTAGAGATTAAGATCTAGGGATGTTGTACTATTATTCATCTAGATTTATTGAGTACAAATCTGCATGTTTGGAGATGGTTTTTCATGTAGTGTCACTGACTATGAAGATTGAATCTTACTACAGCAACAAAAAGAGATCCTCAAATGTTCAGACGGTCATAAAGACCTTGTATATGTATTCGCTGTGTACAACTTGTGATTAACATAAAGAACAGAAGTTAATTTCCAGACGATCGTTGGCTGGATGGAGTATATGTGTATGTTGGAGTGAATTCTTTTTTGGGTGTGAAAAACGTTTTTACATTATCACAATTTCCTGTAATATTTAAAACCCTAAAGGTGGCGACCTGACAGAATAGTTAGCACATTGGTCCAGATGCTTTGCGACACTTCGTCCCGGTCGATGTTCTGAGTTCAAATTTCGTCGAGGTTGACATTGACTTTCATCCTTTCGAGGTCGATAGAACAAGTGCCAGTTGAGCGCTGGAGTCAATTAAATCGACTTGGCCCCTCCCTCCAAAATTGCCAGCCCTGTGCCAAGACTTGAAACCAATATTTAAAACTCAAGACGTGTTGAGTGCGTTCAAGTTACCTTCAGAGGTTAAATTTTACAGTTGGGGAGCTTAACCGGGTGGAACGGCTGGTGAGCTTGTTATTAGTAAATATCTTTGTTATGTTAGAGCTTCTCAAATGGTGGCGAGCTGTTAGAATCGTTAGCATTTAGGGCAAAATACTTTGTGGAATTTATTCCTGCTCCTTAATTTTGAGTTCAAATTCTACTGAGGTTTACTTTGGCTCTCCATCATTTCTAGGTCGATAAAATAGAAACCTGTCAAGTAGTAGTTTTCATGCATTCGAATAACTTTCTTGATCCCAAAATGGCTATCTTTGCTCATCACTAACGGGGTACACTGAACGGCACAATGGTGTACCCTCAGATTTATTCCACTTTAGAATTATTACAAATTAGAGCCCATCCAGAATATACTGAAGCACTCCCAAGTATCAAATTATGGCGACGAGCTTGTGGCCGGCTTTATTCCAAAATTTTAAACAATACTTCTGAATTACCTGTTGCAAAAGTTTTTGTTATCATTATTATATTCCTTTCTATCTTTCTTTCTTTCTTTTTTTTTTTTTGAAGCGCGGCATTTCTAGTGCAGTGGGGCCTTCTATTAACGTAATTTCATATCTATATACTGAACGCTAGCTTTCATGTATTTAAAGAGCTATACTATTTCTTACATCATATATCCATAATCTAGTGTGTACCATATTTAGGTATTTCTTGTGTTGGTATGCAATTTATCGTTTTTGTCTTTTGTGATCATGAAATGCATATTACCC